>NW_028007848.1:0-934 GCF_054177405.1 Leptonychotes weddellii | reverse complement strand
GGTGTGCTCCCACACCACTCCTCCCAGGGGAGGAAGGGGAGTCTCCCCGGATCTGCCGCTTGTTGGGTCCCTGCTGGAAGAGCAATGGCCCGACTGTGCCGCGGCTCACGGTTTATGGCAACCCTGAGCTGAGAGCCCGCGCCTCCTCTCCGTCTCTGCAGCCGGCTTCCCCACTCCGATACCTGGGAGCTCTGCTGCACTCAGGCACCCCTGGGCTTTCTGTGACCCTGAGGATCCTGAGACCACACTGTCCCGCGAGGGTTCCACCCCCCGCTTAGCCACTGGAGCGACGTCCCTCAGCGGATCCGACTTCTAAAAGTTCCAATTTTGTGCTCCGTGGCTCTATCACTTGCCAGAAATGGCCGATGGAGGCCCCTCCCCCACCGTTTATCCTCCCGAATATTGCCTCAGATTCACTTCTCCGCACGTCCAACCTTCCAGAAAGTGGTCTCTTTTCTGTTCAGAGAGTTGTTGCTATTCTTTTCTTCGATCTCCTGTTGAGTTCGTAGGTGTTCAGAATGGTTTGATCCCTATCCAGCTGAATTCCTGAGACCAGACGAAATCCAGGTCTCCTACTCCTCTGCCATCTTGCTCTGCCCCCGGAGTAATTTCTGATTGTACTCTTTCTCTCTAAATCCAGATCCATAAAGAACTACTATTGGCTCTGCCTTCAAAATGCACCTATAACCTGTCCACTCTTCACCTCCATCACCATCACCTTGGTCCAAGTCTCCAAACGTCTTTCCTGGATTACTGTAATAGCCTAGTAATGAGTTCTCCATGTTCTACTTTGTTCATTCCCCAAATTCTATCTCCATCTATTTTCAATGCAGTGATCCTTTTAAATCTTAAATCGGACTTTATCTCTCCTGTGCTCAATATTCTACACGGGCTCCCCATTTCACTCAGAGTAAACACCAAAGTCCTTGCAATG
>NW_028007847.1:0-934 GCF_054177405.1 Leptonychotes weddellii | reverse complement strand
GTCACCTTGGGGGGCGCCTGGGTGGCTCAGTCGTTAAGCGTCTGCCTTGGTATCAGGTCATGATCCTAGGGTCCTGGGATCGAGCCCCACATCAGGCTCCCTGCTCATCGGGAAGCCTGCTTCTCCCTCTCCCACTCCCCCTGCTTGTGTTCCCTCTCTCGCTGTCTCTCTCTCTGTCAAATAAATAAATAAAAGCTTTAAAAAAAAAGTCATCTTTGTGCCACCAGTAGTCACTGGTCACGTCTGTAGTTAGAGGGCTCTGTGACTTGTCCTTCACTCTTTCAGTTTCATCTTCGTGTCCTTAGGAGGGCTCAGCCTCATTCTTGAGCAGAAGGGAGCAGGATCCCTGTCCAGATTAGGAATCCCAGTTTTCCTTAAGGTTTGGGATAGGCCCCTTCAGTCCTTGACAGCGCACCACAGAGTGATTCATGTCATAACAAGTTTTAAGTTTAGTGTTCTTTTGCCCATGTGGTCAGGGAATAATTTTGGGAGAAGCATCTCTTTTTCATTTGGTAAAACCTCTTTTCCAGACCCACCCGGTCATTCTTTTCCCATTTCTTAGCACAAGACTTCACTCCCTGGAAATCATCAGATCTCTTCCCCGCCCCCCCCCCCCCCACACACACACTGCCACTATTGCTCAATGAGGGGGAGGGCCTTGGCCTAACTTGCTTTCCCTGAGTCTGATCCCCTTTGGATCTTCAGTAATCAGGCCTCATTGCTGGGAAGTAAAGGTTCCTTGAACTGCGAACTTCATTGAGGGGAAAAGCAGGAACACAAGAATTGCTGAGAGAGCCTTAAAGAATTCAGGAAAAGGGAAGTTTTTTCTTCTCCTGCCCCTAATTTCCTTTGTGCTCTTCAGGAAGGAATCTATGCCAAGTGACAGATCTCTCTTTCTCTCTTTTTTTAAGATTTTATCTATTTGTCAGAGAGC
>NW_028007846.1:0-934 GCF_054177405.1 Leptonychotes weddellii | reverse complement strand
TAAAACCCTGCACACCGATTTTTTACCAGCTTCTCATAAAATGACCAAGGCTTGAGGTCACAAACATGTCCTCCATTAGGATGTGTATTCAAAGAGTAGGCTATTAGTCAAAATTTAAAGGAAATAAGCTCTCAAGTCCAAAAACATACGTGGATTTTAAATGCACATATCTTCGGAACGAAGAGCATCTAAAAGGCCGCGTTCTCTGTACTGGTCGCTGTGGCACATTTTGTGGGAGGCAGGAATCTAGAGGTGGTGAAGAGGCCAGGGATGGACAGGAGGGGGAGGAGGGAGGAGGGAGGAGGGGGAAGAGTGTGTGAAGCCCAGTGACTGTGTTTATGCTGGAGTCACTCCCGTACAAGACACTGTGAGGGCGGCCACACTGTGGGGCTGTGTTGTCACAGCTCACTAGACTCTAAGCACAGCGACAGCATCCTAGTGCGGGCACAGAGAGTCACCTAGGCGTCTGGGGTCCATGATGGAGGGCCCAGTGTGACGTCATCCCATGCGCTGCCCTACGAAGGCATGAACCTGCCGCCCTGAAGGGGGAGGGCAGCAAGGTGTGGACCTGAGGCCGGTCGAACAGGTGGTCTGAAAAAGGAAAAGGACACTGCACATGAGCCCCTTACTCCAGTTGACAGAGCTGTGTCCCGTCGGATGAGGGGCTCCGTAATTGTGATGTTTCTGAGTCGTGCCTGGAATTGAACAATGAAGTCAATAATCAGCAGACGTTGGAAGCCAGCGTTCTCCCTTCAGGGACGGAGGTTCATGTTTTGTGCACGTCTCAGCCTCCCCATAACGAATGTTGTGGTGAGACTCGCCCTTGTGGTTCTTATTATGACTGCAAGACACACTTCAGGAACAACACAGGAAACTTTGAAAAATAAAGGTTTATTACTTTCAAGACCTAGAGATTACACAGTCCACTTGGATC
>NW_028007845.1:0-934 GCF_054177405.1 Leptonychotes weddellii | reverse complement strand
TTCTTCTATCTTGTTTTTGGTATATAGGAATGCCACTGATTTCTGTGCATTGATTTTATATCCTGCCACTTGACTGAATTCCTGTATGAGTTCTAGCAGTTTTGGGGTGGAGTCTTTTGGGTTTTCCACATAAAGTATCATATCGTCTGCAAAGAGTGAGAGTTTGACTTCTTCTTTGCTGATTCAGATGCCTTTTATTTCTTTTTGTTGCCTGATTGCTGTGGCTAGGACGCCTAATACTATGTTGAATAGCAGTGGTGATAGTGGACGTCCCTGCCGCGTTCCTGACCTTAGGGGGAAAGCTCTCAGTTTTTCCCCATTGAGAATGATATTCACTGTAGGTTTTTCATAGATGGCTTTTATGATATTGAGGTATGTACCCTGTATCCCTATACTCTGAAGAGTTTTGATCAAGAAAGGATGCTGTATTTTGTCAAATCCTTTTTCTGCATCTATTGAGAGGACCATATGATTCTTGTTCTTTCTTTTGTTAATGTATCGTATCATGTAGATTGAATTATGGATGTTGAGCAGACTTTGCAGCCCAGGGATAAATCCCACTTGGTCGTGGTGAATAATCCTTTTAATGTACTGTTGGATCTTATTGGCTAGGATTTTGGTGAGAATTTTTGCATCCATGTTCATCAAGGATATTGGTCTGTAATTCTCCGTTTTGATGGGGTCTTTGTCTGGTTTTGGGATCAAGGTAATGGTGACCTCATAAAACGAGTTGGAAGTTTTCCTTCCATTTCTATTTTTTGGAGCAGTTTCAGAAGAATAGGTATTAATTCTTCTTGAAATGTTTGGTAGAATTCCCCTGGGAAGCCATCTGGCCCTGGGCTTTTGTTTGTTGGGAGATTTTTGATGACTACTTGAATTTCCTTAGTGGTTATAGGTCTGTTCAGGTTTTCTATTTCTTCCTGGTTCAGTTTTG
>NW_028007844.1:0-934 GCF_054177405.1 Leptonychotes weddellii | reverse complement strand
TTTTTTTTTTTTAAAGATTTTATTTATTTATTTGAGACAGAGAGAATGAGAGGGAGGAGGGTCAGAGGGAGAAGCAGACTCCCTGCCAAGCAGGGAGCCTGATGCGGGACTCGATCCCACGACTCCAGGATCATGACCTGAGCCGAAGGCAGTTGCTTAACCAACTGAGCCACCCAGGCACCAGAGAGTTGATTCTTTTTTTTTTTAAAGATTTTTATTTATTTATCAGAGAGAGAGAGACAGAGGCAGGCAAAGGGAGAAGCAGGCTCCCCGCCGAGCAAGGAGCCCGACACGGGACTCGATCCCAGGATCTTGGGATCATGACCCGAGCCGAAGGCAGAGGCCCAACCGACTGAGCCACCCAGGCATCCCCCGAGAGTTGATTCTTAATAACAACCTTTGGAAGCAATAAATCAATAGGATATCATGAAAAATGTGCCGAGAAAAAAAAACAGCTGTCAATCTAAAATTCTGCACCACGCAAAACAATTTTTCAAGTTCAAGAGAAAATAAATATTATTCAAGCAAATAAATTGATTGCATTTATTGCCAACACAACCTCATTTAAAATATATATAAAGAACGTGGCTACACAATTTTCTGTAACATTCTGAATATAAAGTATATTTCTTGGTCACTCCCTTCACTAGAGACATTTGGCTTGTAGTGGTGCAGATGAACACTTTTTTTTATTTTTATTTTATTTTATTTTTTTAAGATTTTATTTATTTATTTGAGAGAGAGAGAATGAGAGAGAGCGCATGAGAGGGGGGAGGGTCAGAGGGAGAAGCAGACTCCCCGCCGAGCAGGGAGCCCGATGCGGGACTCGATCCCGGGACTCCAGGATCATGACCTGAGCTGAAGGCAGTCGCTTAACCAACTGAGCCACCCAGGCGCCCCAACTGGGTGGCTCAGTCCCTGGAGTCTCTGGATC
>NW_028007843.1:0-934 GCF_054177405.1 Leptonychotes weddellii | reverse complement strand
GAAGATCTGGATCTCTACAAACAGAATATCGCAGGCAGTTGGTTGTGAGGTAGGAAGCGGAGAGCCATGATTCTGCGGGCAGATATCGGAGGATAAACGGCAGCAGGAGGGTGCCTGGCCGTGGGGATCCTGCACCGCCGGTGAGTGACAGCCTCACGCACTGCAGACAGGGCACAGACTCGCAGACCGGTAGCATCGGAAAAGGACTTTAGGGCAGCCCCCGGGGTGGAAAACCAGACCGGCGGGTCCTGTGCACACTAACCACAGCTCCCCGGACAGAAACCCAGAGCGATGGTCATGCGCATGCGAACTGCAGCCTCCGAGATGGAAACCCGGTGCGCCAGGGTCCCGCCAGTGAACTGCAACCTCTGGATGGAAACCCGGAGCAGTGGAGTCACACACACGCAAACTGCAGTCCCCGGGACAGGACCCCAAGCGGCGGAGTCACACGCGCATGTGAACTGGGAGCGGCTGGTGGTTTTAGAAGCACAAAGGGCAGAGACAGCCCCAACCTGGAGGCAGGACTGGGAGCACTGAGGAGGGGTGCACAACCCAGGACGCTGCAGTTTATAGCAGCACGGACAGAAACGGAGACGGTGTGGCCTGGAGGGCTCACTGAAGAACAGACTGAGGTCTCTCTGCTCTGAGGCAGAGGGTTGGAAACGGTCTCTTCTGCTCTGACTTGCAGAAGAGATGGGGAAAGCCACCAGGGAAAGGCGCCAGAGAACAAAAGCCCCAAAGACTGATTCCCACTGAGCCCATCCCCCACCACAGGGGTGCAGGGCAACTCCAACCAAACAGGGTTGCCTCAGTAACAGCACGGCAGGCCCCTCCCACAGAAGACAGGCTGGGAAAACAAGAGGCCAGTAACCCTAAGGTCCCAAGAAAACAGGTGCATCTTGCTTGGGTTCTGGTCAATAATTTCGACTCTATA
>NW_028007842.1:0-934 GCF_054177405.1 Leptonychotes weddellii | reverse complement strand
GTGAGGTGGCTGGGTGATAGACATTGGGGAGAGTATGGCTATGGTGAGCACTGTGAATTGTGTAAGACTGATGATTCACAGACCTGTACCTCTGAAACAAATAATACATTATATGTAAAAAAGAAAAAAAGAAGATAGTAGGAAGGGAAAAATGAAGGGGGGGAATCGGAGGGGGAGATGAACCATGAGAGACTATGGACTCTGAGAAATAAACTGAGGGTTCTAGAGGGGAGGGGGTGGGGGGATGGGTTAGCCTGGTGATGGGTATTAAAGAGGACATGTATTGAATGGAGCACTGGGTGTCATACGCAAACAATGAATCATGGAACACTACATCAGAAACTAATGATGTAATGTATGGTGATTAACATAACATAATAAAATAACATTTAAAAAAAAAGAAAATGGATTTACTTATTACCCCCAAAATTTCTTTGTGCTTCTTTGAAATCTATTCCCATCTCTTGCCCTCCATTCCTGGTAGCCACTGACCTGCTTTCTGTCACTACAAATTTAGTTTGCTTTTTCTAGAATTTTATATAATTGGAATGTATGGGGTTTTTTTTCTATCTGGATTCTTTCTTATGGCATAATTATTTTGCACCTCATCCAGAGTGTTGCACAGGTCGATAATGCACTCTTTTCTTTTCTTTTTTTTTTTAAGATTTTATTTATTTATTTGACAGAGAGAGAGAGAGAGACAGGAGAGAGGGAACACAAGCAGGCGGAGTGGGCGAGGGAGAAGCAAGCTCCCCGCTGAGCAGGGAGCCCGATGTGGGGCTCGATCCCAGGACCCTGGGATCATGACCTGAGCTGAAGGCAGATGCTTAATGACTGAGCCACCCAGGCGCCCCAATGCACTCTTTTCTGTTGCTGAGTTGTATTCTGTTATATGGATGTACCACAGTTTGTTTATCCATTCACCTATTAATGG
>NW_028007841.1:0-935 GCF_054177405.1 Leptonychotes weddellii | reverse complement strand
TTTTTTTTTTAAAGATTTTATTTATTTATTTGAGACAGAGAGAATGAGAGACAGAGAGCATGAGAGGGAGGAGGGTCAGAGGGAGAAGCAGACTCCCTGCCGAGCAGGGAGCCCGATGCGGGACTCGATCCCGGGACTCCAGGATCATGACCTGAGCCGAAGGCAGTCGCTTAACCAACTGAGCCACCCAGGCACCCAAAAATAAATAAAATCTTTAAAAAAAATAAAAAATAAACATCCTTAAAAAAAAAAAAAAAAGAAGTCATTTCTACCATAAGCAATGTTGCCTGGTAACATAGATGGCATTCCACCTTTATTAGGTTTCCAGGGGAACAGAGCTAGAAAGTTCACTCAAGGTCATTTTTTTCCATAGAGAAAGAGAATGAGTTTGTTAACCCTTTATTCAACCCCTTGAAAACCTACAAGTTTATAAAGATAATTGAAACAAAACAAAAATCCCAACAATCTTCATTGAGATGATACTAGGAAACTATTATTTTGAAACCTGGCAAGTAAAGGGAAGGAATAATTTCTCCAGACTTTGTTATATGGATTGTGTCTTAGGATAATGAATTGATAAAGGGAATTTTCTCTTTTTTTAATTTAATTTTTTCTTACTTTTTTATTGTTATGTTAATCACCATACATTACATCATTAGTTTTTGATGTAGTGTTCCATGATTCATTGTTTGTGCATAACACCCAGTGCTCCATGCAGAACGTGTCCTCTTTAATACCCATCACCAGGCTAACCCATCCTCCCAGCCTCCTCCCCTCTAGAACCCTCAGTTTGTTTTTCAGAGTCCATCGTCCCTCATGGTTCGTCTCCCCCTCCGATTCCCCCCTTCATTATTCCCCTCCTACTATCTTCTTCTTCTTTTTTTTTCCTTAACATATATTGCATTATTTGTTTCAGAGGTACAGATCTGAGATTC
>NW_028007840.1:0-935 GCF_054177405.1 Leptonychotes weddellii | reverse complement strand
AGTGCTCCATGCAGAACGTGCCCTCCTCAATACCCACCACCAGGCCAACCCATCCTCCCACCCCCCTCCCCTCTAGAACCCTCAGTTTGTTTTTCAGAGTCCATCTTCTCTCATGGTTCGTCCACCCCTCCGATTTCCCCCGCTTCATTCCTCCCCTCCCGCTACCTTCTTCTTCTTCTTTTTTTTTCTTAACATATCTCAGCACATTATTTTTTAAAGCATAGTAGCTTTTTCCTTCCCAGACAGCAGCCACCTTAATTCTGCCTGCATCTCCAATTTACCTGTGTGATGAATCTCTCTTTATTTGCTTCAGTCCAAAGCAATTAAATTTTGCTTCTCACTGTCCTCAACTGTGTATTAAGGGGGAGCATGGAACAGTAGCCCAGAGAAAAGCCTCTTTATTGCCAGAGAAGAATCGATTTCTTATTCCTCATTTTTTATTGTAATTTTGACGTACTTGCATTAAAAGTCATACTTGCAAATGGTGAGAAATTCAAATAGCATAAAAGAATGCATAATAAAAATGCATCCCACTCCCATCCTCTATTCTGCAGACCTTCCACTACTCACAGTCATAGGTATGCCTTCCAGAAAGAGTCGATACCTATTCAAGCATATGTACACACACATTAATACATATTTACATTTTGTCACACAAATGGGAGCCCATTTTGCCCATGGTTCATTGTGCTTTTTTAAAATGTAGTAATTACTAATCACAGACCTGTACCTCTGAAACAAATAATACATTATATGTTAAAAAAAAAAAAAAGAAGAAGAAGAAGAAGAAGATAGTAGGAAGGGAAAAATGAAGGGGGGGAAATTGGAGGGGGATACGAACAATGAGAGACTATGGACTCTGAGAAACAAACTGAAGGTTCTAGAGGGGAGTGGGTGGGGGGATGGGTTAGCCTGGTGATGGGTATTAAAGAGGG
>NW_028007839.1:0-935 GCF_054177405.1 Leptonychotes weddellii | reverse complement strand
ATGTAATGTATGGGGATTAATATAAGAATAAAAAAAAATAGTAATAAAAAAAATAAAACAATAAAACTTGTAGAGGTTGCCTACATTCCTTGGTTCATGGACTTCTTCTATCTTTAAAGTCAGCATTGGTGGCTTGAGAACTTGCCTAACACCATTTTAACCTTGCTTCCTTCATCACATCTTTTCTGACTCTTCTGCCTCCTTCCTAGACATTTGAACAACCCTTGTGATCCCATAGGGTTCATCAGTATAATCAGATAATAATATTTTAAAATCAACTGATCAGCAAACTTAATTCCATCGGCAGTCTTTTTATTTTATTTTATTTATTTATTTGAGAGAAAGAGATCAAGTGAGAGAGAGCACAAGCAAGGTGATGGGCAGAGGAAGCAGCAGACTCCCCACCAAGCAGGGAGCCCGATATGGGGCTCAATCCCAGGACTCCAGGATCATGACCTGAGCTGGAGGCAGACGCTTAACCAACTGAGGCACCCAGACACCTTCCATCAGCAGTCTTAATTCCCCTTTCCTATGTATGTAACCTGACATATTCAGGGATCCTAGGGATTTGGACATGGACATCTGGGGAGGGTGGGGCATTATTCTGTCTACGCTAAGCAGTATAACGTTGCTTCCCAGAAACTATTATAAAATTTTATAATGGATTTAAAACTGAAATACTGGGGTTCTTCCAGCAGATTATGTTTCCCATGTACTCTAACAGTCTGTTGTACATGTAGCTCTATAGGGATACAAGTAATCTATGTCAGGCCAGCAAACCCACATGATACATGTCAAATAAACACTGAATTGAAGCTATAAATAATACTTCCATCAACATGGTACACTCAGCTAATTTGAAAAGCTCTTCCCAATCGAAATACAAACAAATAGATATTCTGGATAAAATTTAATATAGAAAAACTTAAAATACA
>NW_028007838.1:0-11984 GCF_054177405.1 Leptonychotes weddellii | reverse complement strand
AAAAAAAAAGAAATAGGGCAGTTTCATGTCAGTTATATAGCAAAACAAGTGGAAAAAATGCAAACAAGTAAATAAGGAGGTTTGAGAATCTGACATTGGAGAAAATCCTATTCTCCACATATGGGGTTGAATAGTATCCCCCTAATTCATCTCCATCCGGAAACTCAGAATGGGATCTTGTTTGGATACAGGGTCTTTGCAGATATAGTAAGTACAGGGTCTGAGATGAGCTCATCCTGGATCAGGGTGGCCCTAAATCCAATGACAGGTGTCCTTACAAGAGACAGAAGAGGAGACAGACACAGAGGAGAAGCCACGTGAGGAAAGAGGCAGAGATGGGAGGGACGTGGCCACAAACCCAGGGACACCTGGAGCCCCAGAAGCTGGAAGAGGCAGGAAGGACCCTCCCTGGAGCCTCAGGAGGGAACACAGCCCTACTGTTTAGAAACCACCTGTGAACCATCAATATGTCCCTTTCCCTCAGCCCTTAAAGAGTTCCAGACCTGGCTTTTCTGGGTGCATAGAAGGCCATGTCCTCTGTATTCTCTTTTTCTAACTTGGCTCAAAATCACATGACCCCCAATGTGTTGGGGGGACCCAAGACCATCCTCAGGCTTGATGATTCACTAGAAGGACACATGAGACCCAGAAGTTGTTGTACACGTAGCTATGGCTCATCCCAAAAATAGGACACAGAGCAAAATCAGCAGAGAAAATGTGCTTGGGGGAAAGTCCAGTGAAAACCTCATACAAGTTGTTCATGGCCCTCTGCCAGTGGACACATCCAGGACACACTTAATTCCTCCGCCATCAACTTGGGACAGCATGTTGGAAATGATGCCAACCACAGGGACACTCACCAGAGCCTGGCATCCCAAGGTATTGGGGGCAAGGTTCAGTTACCAATACTGAGACCCCTCAGAGGAAAGCTGGTGCTCACCACAAACCATGTCGTGAGCCCAAACTCCTAGGGAAAACCCGTTCAGCATGGCTCAAGGATGAACAAATCATAACCTTCCAGGATCCGGTCAAGAGCCACTCGTGAAAACAGACCCTTGTGGGGAACATGCTGAGTTCGAGCTACGCACGCCTGCAGATGTGACCCCTTCCTATAGACCCATGCAAAACCTCAGTGCTTTCAATAAAGCGTCACCTGGGGCCACGCCTGGAGAAGAAGCAAGACCCCAGGGCTCACGCCATCTTGTGGGGCTGCTCCTTCTACCGCTGACTTCGGTTCTCATGCCATGAGGGAGCACGCCACCTTGAGTGATGCTCCCCACTGTGATATCCCAGGTTCTTAAACAAACGAGGCTGAGCTGGATGGTGCCCAAGGCTCTGCCCATCTCTGAGATCCTCTGAGTCTATGTTCTGCAGAAGAACCTGTGCTGGGCTGCATCTAGGAACAAATGTTCATGCTCCGATATACTTACCTGTGCCCCTGCCCTTGAGGAGCAATCATCCCCTTTGTGGATAAGTTACGTAAGGTGCGTCTTGGGCTACCTTCCCGATACTGCAGGATTTTGCCAAATGCAAAAGGAATATCATCAGGACAAGACTCCCCCAGTACTTTATTGTTTTGTTTTGCCTTTTCTTTTTTTCCCTTGAGACATATCCTCACCAGAAAGGACATTTTCTGGATCACTTGGTAAACCCAGTCTTCCCATCCATTGGTAAAGTCGAGTCAAACATCCTTAGCTATTACGAACGGGAACACGCTGTTCTCTGCTGTTCATACAATGCCAGCCTGAAATGGAAGATCCTGTTTAATTTTGTTATTTTGAAGTAATTTCATAAGTGAGTAAAGTAAGCACACAGATGTTAAATTGCATAAAACCATTATTATATTGCCGGGGAGATCAGCCAATCAGCCATCTCTGAGCTCTGGGTCAGTCAAGGAGAGGGGACGTGGATGATACACGGGGAAGAGTAGGAATTTGTCTGCAGGTCTATAGAGACCAAAATGCCCCATTTAAAAAAATGTCAAATCAAGAATTATTTTCATCAAACCAAACCATCATCGGTGACTGGTTAGTTCCCTTTTGCCCTGTGGTTTATCATCCTCTGCATGGTCCTTGATGACCTGAGGGCTGCAGGTGTATTGAAAGATGCTTATCTAGGGATGTTCTGTGACTGATGCCTTATTTCTCCCAGGAGCACCAAAGACACGAGGGTCCTGTGAGAGACAGGGCAGTTCTAGGCACTCAAATACCAATGTCCTAATTCTAGAGCATGTGTTAGATTCTGTTGCTGCTGTAGCAAATGACTGCATACTGGGGTGCTTAACACTGTAGCTCTGGAGACCAGAAGTCTGAGATCCAGGTGGGGCAGGACCACTGAGATCCAGGTGGGGCAGAGCTATGCTCCCTCCTGAGGCTCCAGGGGAGGGTCTTCCTGTGTCTGCCAGCTTCTGGGGCTCCAGGTGTCTCTGGGCTCATGGCCACGTCCCTCCAATCTCTGCCTTCATCTTCTCGTGGCTTCTCCTCTGTGTCTGTGTCTCCTCTTCTGTCTCTTGTAAGGACACCTGTCATTGGATTCAGGGCCACCCTGATCCAGGATAAGCTCATCTCAGATCCTTCACTTTATCACATCTGCAAAGACCATATTCCCAAATGAGGTCCCCTTCACACATTCCAGCTGTGAGGATGTGCACATATCTTTTGGGGTGGACACTCTTTCACCCACTACAGTCCCCATCTGTGCTCTAGCTGCAAGAATCTTTGGAAAAGTGAACTTTGCTACTTTCCATCTCCAAAGGGGGAGGGTCTCAGCCTCATGGGGATGGGTCCCCCCACAAAGGATGGCATCCAGATGCTGAGCAAACAGAGAATGGGTAGCAGTAAGTGCACTGTCCTGATCTGGAGCAAACCCTTTGGTTTCCAGATTTCAGAACTACAGCACAGATGGGTTCCTTCACCTCCTTCATCCTCAGAGACCCTTGTCTCTTAATTCTTGCTCTAGACAGACTGACACAGAGGTGGCAGTGAGCAAGTGTGTGCAGGTGAGTTCCTCAGACTATTGGGGGGAGGGATCCCAAGGCCACACTTAGAAATTAGGAACGCTCAACAAAACAGGTAGGTGGTAATCCCCAGAAATGCAGAGTCCCCTTCTGCCCACCCTCCTCCTCCCACCAAGATCTAAGGTGGGGACAGGGGGTTCTAGTCATTGCGTTATCCAGGCCCATACTTTAGGGAAGGACCACCCCTCTGTCACATTTCCTTGTGTGGCCGTTGGCATCTTGGGGGTCCAGGTAAAGGAATATTGAATCAGAAGCAGGCCATTTTATCACAACTCGGAAAGATGTTTGGAAGCACATAGATAAAAACAGTGAGAAATGACATATGTCATTTGAGCATCGGGGACTTACCTTCTTTTACAACTTGAGATCTACTTACCAAGGAACTGAGAGTAAATTCAGTTTATATTAAAAAAAGGAAGATACATATAAAGATAAAGTGATAAAGATGAGCCGGGAAATCCGATGAAATTGCTCTCACATCGATTAGCAAACTGTAGCTGGAATTGCTCTGGTCATCCCAAAAGGAGTATTGCACTTGGGGGAAGGATCATGTTTAAAATAGAAGTCATTAGTAGGTCCTTGGGTTGTTTGATAATCTGGTAAATGAAAAATGAGTCATAGAGTCATAGGATTACACTGGCTGATGGCTGTCACTTCCCGCTGATGTTAACACAAAGCACCACTGTCGGTGCAGATAACGTGAAATGTATGAATTACTGTCACTCGGAGAATGTCGCAAACAAACTGGTTAATGAGTGCCGTCAGTTCAAAGTGGATCGAGGTGAGTAATTGCATGAGGAAAAAACCCCGAAATATTCTGAAATATTTCTGAAATCTTCTGGAGCAAATATTGGTATGATTCTGAAATCATATTCTGAAATATTCTGAAATCTTATGGTTCTTATATGAGAGAAAGAGGATGGAGATTTTCCCAACACTGAAAGCAATCGTGAGACAGGTGTGTGACATTACCAATAAGGCATTATGACACTTGAGAAAACATGTCCAAACCTCAGTCATAAACCAGGGATCATGTGGGATAGAGGAAAGACTATATTATCTTCCTAGCACCTTTGTAGATCAGACACCTGTGTAGACGAGACACCTGTGTAGATGAGACGCCTGTGTAGATCAGACACCTGTGTAGATCAGACACCTGTGTAGACGAGACATCTGTGTAGACCAGACACCTATATAGAGGAGACACCGGTGTAGATCAGACAAATCCTCTTTCACACAAGATCAGATCAAAGAACGCACCACCAGAAACTGTAGAGAATGTGCAACAGTATCGAGAAGTGAATTAATAAAAATGATACCTCTCTGAATTCCGTGATGCTTGGGATACTTGTCATCTTTTTAAATTTGAAATTTATCATAAATCAATTCTAAAGAAAAGAAATTCACTTTCCTAAGCATGTATGCATAATTTCCTTTTCCTTTACTAAAAAGGCCCCCAAATGATATAAGCACCTCACCCATGACATTGCTGAACTTCACCTGAGCCCCACACCCCTAGAAATGGTGAAGGGTGGGACATGATTTTCTCAACCTTTTTCTGTTCCAGGAAATGGCTTCTTGCAAAGAATCCCCTTTCCCATGTGACTCAGGTAAGATTCGGGGATGCTCCCCCACTGTTTATGCAGGACAAGGTGGGACCTCCCTGGCCCCCCCAAATTCCCATGTTTTGGTCTCATAGATGATGAAGTGTACTGCTTATTAGCCCAGCTCTATTTCTGTTGCTTGCAACCAAGAACCAGATCATTAATCACCACCCTATAAATGGGATTTTGACATGTTTCCAGCAATTTGTGAATAAATACTTCTTGCCGTGAATTCCCCTGATGTGTGTGTGTATGTGTGTGAGTTATAGGCTAGACTCCTACAAAATTGAATTGCTGGTTCAACTGATTTTTGCATTTTTAATTTCACTGAAAGAGTGTGGAATGGGTTATAGCAGCTTACGTCCTCAATAGAGAACTGTTTCTCCTAATTCCCTTGAACCTGGCACTGTTGTCCGTCTTCTTTGTATGGTCTCAAACTTATGAGTCAGTATGGGGTCTTCTTAAATTTTGTGTTTCTCTGATTGTGTGGCATGTTGACCAACAGGATGACCATTTGTAATCCATGCCTTGTGAGTGTAGGTTGCCAAAGTCACACGTAGAGGGAAAACATTGTCTTTTTTTTAACAAAAGAAGAAAAAGGGTTATTTTCTAAAGAAAAAGATGTCACAGTGTGATGGCTCTAGAAGATTCTTCTCTGATCTCAGACTGAGGGGTTATCACAGGTAGTCCAGCTGCCCTCCTGAAACCCATCACTGCACCGTCCTGAGAGGCCACACCTCTTCCACGACAGACTCCAGAGGGATACTGAGGCAGGGCCACTCCTGGGGCACGCAGGACCCCTGACCTTTGGTTCTGGGACCACCTGGCAGAGTGGCCGGCTTGTTCCGAGAACACAAGCAGAACTGGCCTTCCTGCCCTGTTTCCAAGCTCAGAACTTCTGATCCATCAGTTTCTCTCTCCAATGAGTCTTCCCAGGGTCAGAGCAGATGTGCGTTTCAATTAGATGGCTCCCGCAAGTCCCCCCTGACCACTTACTGTCCCCAGAGATGGCCCCTCCCCAGTACACCCATGACACAGTCCATCCCAGCTCAGTGCCTAGCTTTAGGGGCACCCAGACCAACACCCCAATTTCTGAAAATGCCATGGTGCTCATTGTCGCACTACATAGGAGATGGTGCTAACGGAACATGGCCCTAAACCATCACTGTCTGTCCTTGCATGCAAGTCCACACCACCGGTGGCCCTCTGCTGCCCCACATGCTGATACACCACAGTGGGCACCCTTAGCATGCTCTGGCTGCATGACCCCTTCCACAGATGGCTCCCAGCTCTCTGAAGATGCCCCTGACAGAATTTTAGGGCAACAAATGACCCCAGGTGAATTAGTATTCTTCACAACTCACCAGTCATGTCACAATACATTCCCATCAAATCCCCAGTCAGTTGGGGATTTGCCTGAGCTTCCGTTAGAACATGTGGCATGGGGGGAACAGGAGGGGTCTCAGGTTCCTGTTTGCATGACCATGGGCAAGAGGATTCCTCTCCAAGTTTCTCTCAAGTTTCCTGGGGTTGGAATGGGGGCAGGAGTTGTCTCAGATGGAGGCACCAGCTGCTAAACCTGAGGTGAGTGTTCCTGATTAACCGTGTGCTCTGCTCAACAAGTCTACAATACCCTTCTCAGATTAGTGTCCCAGTGACACATGAGGGCACACACACCCCACAACCACTGGGTAGACACCCCCCACAAAAACACCTACACCAGCACGACAAAGGGCGTGAGCTAGAACTCTCATGGCCACTTGTCCGCCATATTCCCAAGTGGGAAACTTCCCAAAGACCCATCAACAGTAGAGAAGATAAACATTAGAGGGGATGCTAATCGTTCACGTCGATGAATGCCCCACAATGACCCACAATCTCAAGAACACAATGTTGGTCAGAAGAAGCCAGCCTCCCACCCACTCCCTAAAAATCACATCTTCTATGATTTATTCATGTAAAGTATGAAAATGGGCAAAACCATCAGCGATGTTACGAGTCAGAGTGGTGGTTGGGGGGTGGGGGCAGTGACTGTCGTTGGGGGTGATTGGAACCACAGGGGAAACCAGTGGTCTTTGTGTCCATCTGGGAGCTGGTCAGTTTGTGGGTAGCTTCTGTATGTGGAAATAATCTAGGAAATAATAACCCATCTTGGTGCGTCCATGCCATTTAAAATTAGTATTATTTTATGTTTATTAGAACAAGTAACATAATAGAACTTAGAAAAAATTGGTATGTTAGTGTAAACCCTCCAAAATGCAGACACTAGAATGGGATAATATTTCCCCTATGTTCAAGGTTATTTCTACAAATAACCTTACATGCTCTTAGGACCGAAGAACTTTTCCTGCATGTGTGGTGCACTGATAAATTATGAAAGAGCTCTCTGTGCATCCCTTCCAATGGGTTACCATTTGTTTGCACAAAATGAAGGACAACTCCTATATCCAGGGGTTGGATGACCCTACTGTGCAATTAAATAAACTAAACCAGAGACCTGTGTGATCTTCCAAGCAAGGGGGTTTGCCCCCAGCCCTGCCTTCTACATCTGCACACCCAGTTAGAGCACATCTGATATCCATGTTAGCCCGACAGGGAAGCCCACCCAAGTCACGATGGGTAGACTTTGCTTTCTGTGCTCGATCCACTTGGGGAAAACAGGATGAGCTGGTCTTGCAGGCAGTGAAGACAGATAAAGGAGGGAGGTTCATTCTCTGTCCCCCACACCCAATCCACTCAGTGCCAATCCCAGTTTGCATTCTGAGATGATGTCTTCTCTCTTACAATGCTAACAGTAGCCTTGATCACCAGGGCACACACGCACGCACGCATGCACACACACACACACACACTCCTGGTACTGGAGATGGTAAATTCTATATCCTGATGTAGAATGTGTTAATACAGGTTTGGGGATTGCCCCTCATAAAACTGCTGCAAAACAAGTCACCCTCCAGTGTAGATGGAGTGACTGAGTTTACACCCGTCACATACTTCAATGTGTGACTTTTGCCTTGAAGTGATAATTAAAACATGATGTAGAATGAGACTGGAGGCTTCCATCTGTTGTGACCTTAAAACTTGGCAAAGCCCAAATTCTTCCTTGGCAGCCTAGAGTTCACGCGTCTCTGAAAGCCGGGTCCTTCCCTGACATGGGAAGGCAGCCTGTCTGCTGAAATTAAGGGGTGGTACTTGCACCAGGGCCTAGGTCTCTGAGGCTCTCGAGAACAGAGAAGAGAAGCACCGTGGTCTGCCGGCAGGAGGTGCAATCTAACAGAGACACATAGCTTCCCCTGACAAATGCGCTGAACCTCCAAATCTGACATTTCCAGGAGGTAAACAAACTCCACCTCTCTGTCTGCGCTCCCCAGAGCAGCTCTGAAGGTCTTTGCTGACTGCCTCAGAGGTGGTGACTCAGGGCTTCGTACAACACAATCTATTCCAAGGGCGGCAGAAACATGGCTAAAAAGCTGACCCTACAAAGGGTATGAAAGCTACATCTTGGCCAGAGGCTGGTTTAATTGTCCCTGAAGACACGGAATTGAGATTATCATGAAGCCAGGTTTATTCTCTTCCTGCAGTCCAAGGGAAAGCTCTGTGTTTCCTCTGGATGGGCAGAGCCCCAAGTGGTTACGAGCTCCCAGCCAAGCAGACCGAAGCTAAATTCCAGCTGTGTTGTTAACTTTTTCAGGGTCGCACAGCTAGTGATGAAGCTCCCCGGGCCTGTTTGCACACTTGCAACTTTGGATAATAACGGTGTCGCCATTATGGGGAGGCTGTAAAATTAAACAAGGCGGTGCACCTAAATTAAACTCTTGGAATGGCCCCTCAGGCACTGCAAGAGCTCAGTAAATGGCAACCACCGCTGTTATTCTTTCAGTTATTAGTGAGAACAGACTCTGCTGCCAGCTCCCCAAGCCACTCTGAACCGTAAAATCGAGGGGCCTCCTCCATCTAAGCTGATGTCACCACAAAGGTAATCAGCATCTCAGACTGGTGCTTGACCAAACTGTGGGGCAGACACCAAACTGGACTGTCCTTGCCTCACCCCAGTCTGTATTCCACCACATCGCTGTGGTTCTAAAAACGTCAGTCCCGGCCACCAGATCTGTCACCATGGTGCCCACCAAGGCCTGCCCTCTGGTGGCTGTCCCTGGGAACTTCTCCCCTTTAACCACCAGCTCCACTCAAGCATTCCATCACAAAGTTTTCCATACAAACAGCCCGCAAAGAAACACCTTCAAATGAGCTGCTTAATCCAATCCCCTCCAAAGAAGATGCATTTTAGCTCATGGGGCAGAACCCTGGCTCCCTTCATGGGACGTTTTCAAACTGGAATCATTTGGGGGACCCTCAAGTCCTGGTGGTTTTTAGCTCTGGTCTCTCTTCTTGCTAGACTTAAATGTGGTCACTTCCCTGCAGCACACCCAGGAAACACATGTTTGATAATTGTTTCACTGGGGTGTACGGCCTTCTAGACACCCTGACCAGGATGCTTGAGAAGCACAGGGATACGGAGCCACGGCCTCCTTACACCAATGTCCTTGATGCAAGTAGCAAATGATTCAGCAACTCAATGCATCAAAGAATGCATGGTACAAAGAACATCGAAACCTAAGGGTCCATCTCCTTGGCTAGTCTTTCTGCACAAAGGGGACATTTCCCTCCTTATGAATAGACAGCTGAGCAAAGCAACCCAGTGGAAAGTGAGCCATCAATGAGTGTATCAGTCAGGATAGACTAGGCAGTGCTGCTGTAACAAACAGCCCTGAAATCTCAGTGGCCCACATGTGACCAAAATCTGTTTCTCATGCATGCACCTGCTCATCAATGGGTGCTCCACTCCATGTCATCTGAAGACCAGGACCCAGTATGATGGACCGGCACAGTTCTGGAACATTGCAAATCTCCAAGGAGAGAGAACAAGACATGAAGGGAACCAGGTGCCAGGTCCTCAAGCTTCAGATAGGTAGTGACACACCTTACTTCAAATTCGCTGAGGTGCGTGAGGTCAGGGCAGTGGGAAAGTGTGATCTTCCTCAGCCAGGGCAGCTATTTCTGTAAATGGTTGAAGAACGGAAATGCCCCCCAAACATGAGGAATACTCTACTACTCCCCGAATCCTACTAGCAGAAATACAAGGTGGAACCTCTTGGGATGAATCCAGTAACAAGAAAATAATGGGCTCTTGATCGAGAATTTTCAAGGGCAACTTTATGCCCTTGAAATGAAATTTCAATCTCTGGCTTTTATGCGGCTTGGGGGAATAAAAACATTCCAGTCTGCATATGACATGAAATCTGAGGTAATAAATGTAGTCCAAACGAATTCCCCATCACATTTCTGCGATAAAATAAACCCATAATAGCTGAACTGAACAGATGTTAATAGTACAACAAAACACCCTTCCTCAAAATGCCAAGCCATTAAAAATTTTAATGCCCCATATTTTAATGTTCTTAAACTAAAAACTGTCAAAGGGACGCGAATTTTTAATTAAACCAGCCTCATAAAAATGCCTAGCACTTAGATCCACGGTCGCAAAACGGATCCTGGCACAAAGACACATGCTTGAGAATGATGGCATTCATTTAAGGGATGGTAGGTGCCTTGCAAATTAGCACAGTCCCCGTCTTCCTTTAAATAGAAATATAAAAGAATTGGGGTCCGGATTTCCGAGGGCACCCCAAAAATCTCCAACTGAGCAAAGGAGCTGTAGAGGAGTGTATTACCATCCCGTGGCGGTCATAACAACGCACCACAGAATGGCCCTGGCTTAAGTAGGACACGCATTCCCTCCCGGTCCTAGAGGCTGGGAGCCTGAGATCCAGGCGGGGCTGACGCTGGGAGTCTGAGATCCAGGCAGGGCTGAGGCTGGTTGTCTGAGATCCAGGCGGGGCTGAGGTTGGTTGTCTGAGATCCAGATGGGGCCATGACTGGTTCCTCCTGAGATCTCTCTGCTTGACGTGTAGACCTTGTGTTCTCCCCATGTCCTCATGTGGTCATCCCTCTGTGTATATCTCTGTTCTCATTCTCTCTTCTTATAAGGACCCCAGTCCTAAGGGATCAGAGCCCACCCTACTGACCTCATTTTACCTTAATCCCCTCTTTAAAGACCCCACCTCCAAATAGAGCAACATTCTGAAGACCTGGGGGTGAGGGCTCCAACATGCGCATCCGGGAAGACATGATTCAGCCCATAGCAAGCAGCGAACAGCCCTAAAAGTGCCCCCTGCCAGGGAGAGCATGTCACTTCAGGAAACCGCTCAACCATGCAGAGCTGTTGCTGACCCTCTCCCCTGCCCTACAGCCCGTTGTCCTCAATTTCTCTTTCCCATGAGCCTCATTTCTCTGACATCTGCAGAAGGAGGCAAGGGAGTGTGAGCTCTGTGGCTGAAGACGCAACCGTCAGGGATATTTCATTTGCATTGTCAGGGGGCACGTTCACAGGGAAAGACAAAGTCTTCCCAGACTTTTTGTGACGATCACTCAGCAGAGAGCCAGACACATGGTAAGCATGCCTGGAAGGCGGCTACAATGAGGGACTCCCTGAAGTTCACACGTTGATCAACAAATATTGAATGTTTCCCCAAACCCCCGCTCAGGGCACACGATCCCTCCAACACAAAATCAACACAGCCCTTGGTCCGTCTCAGAGAAAATAGCAGCACTGCTGTGGGCACACACACGGAGCAGGAACCGCCAATGTGTGGGAAGTCGTCAGGAGAAGGGGGAGTTCGTAGGGGTAAGCAGGGATGTCCACTGTAGATCGTGTTGCCAATATCAAAGCGCTCGCTCTGGGGGCACGGGGGAAGAAGAGATCAGGAAGATAAACCAGGACGAGGGGAGGAAGGCATTTGCCTGAGAACTCGAGAGAAGTGACTTCTGTCTGGGTCTTTCCTTACCGGAGTGGGCTGAGTGGTGGCCTCTAAAAAGTACATCCACGTCTTAATGCCCCCTAACATGTGCATGGGGCCTGTTTGGAAACAGGGTGTTTCCAAAGATAACATATTTGTGTGTTTCGCACATTGGGATGTACGTGCGTCATTTTGCCTAGAATAACACCTTTAAGTGATTTTCTGCCACTGAGTAAACCGCTGCTCATCATTATAACAATATCGACCTACAGGGTCACTGAACTAGAGCAGGTTTCTTAAAACACCACCCTTTCTGCGATGTGATGGGTACAGCACATTTAACAGTGAGAAGAGTGAATGCATTTCAAATCATTTCCCTGAGATTAAGAATTCCTCATATCAGTGAGGTCATATGATACATGTCTTTCTCTGATTGACTTATTTCGCTCAGCATAACACCCTCCAGTTCCATCCACATCATTGCAAATGGCAAGATCTCATTCCTTT
>NW_028007837.1:0-935 GCF_054177405.1 Leptonychotes weddellii | reverse complement strand
GGAGGATGGGTTAGCCTGGTGATGTGTATTAAAGAGGGCACATTCTACCTGGAGCACTGGGTGTTATGCGGAAACAATGAATCATGGAACACTACATCAAAAACTAATGATGTAATGTATGGTGATTAACATAATAAAAAAAATTCTCAAAAAAAATAATGAATGGGGAAAATATAGAATCTTTAGCAATATGTCAGAATGCCTTCATAATAAATTATATATGTATAGTTATACATATAATTGCACATATCATCTGACATTTAAAATGTGAAACCATTTTGCAAGGTTAAGTTAAACTCATTTGTAAATTAATAAAAATTTCAAAAAAGGAATAAATAATATACCTCTAACAGAAATATACCACATTTAAGTAAAGTCAATTTTAAGAGCTGGCTTCAAATTTTGCTTGATAAATTATTGGGGAAGCAAGTTACTACAAAACCCTTTGTAGTACATCCAAATAAACTGACTAAATAAAGAATCTTAACACTAGGTATTTAACCAAACCAAATCAAACAAAAATACAAAAAAAGCAAACTATATATTTATTGGGTATAATAAGCAAAGAAGAACATAGAAAAAGATCATAGCACCAAATGCCTCTTCTCTCTAATCTCCCATTCCTGGTCCCATATGGGAAAATCTTTCTTTCAAAATCCTCTCTAATATATCCTAAATGGGATGGCTTATAATAAATGAGATATTATCAATCCCCTTTTGGACCATGATTTTACCGACAGTAAGGCCTCATATGCAGGTGATTATATCCAAAAGGAAAGTCATTGTGGTAGAAATGGGTAAACAACTGTTATTTGACAAGTAATGCAGTACATTCATCCCACTCATTGAGGAGAGGCTATCAGGCATTACGATATTTTTCTACTGTGTTCTGCCAGCCTAATCCACTCTCATCCATCAGAATAAGGGTCCAATAT
>NW_028007836.1:0-935 GCF_054177405.1 Leptonychotes weddellii | reverse complement strand
GTAACCATAGGGCTGAATTTCTTTTTGAATCAGTGTTTTTGTTTTCTTTTCATAAATACCCTGTAGTGGAATTACTGGATCATATGGTATTTTTATTTTTAATTTTTTTTGAGGGATCTCTCTACTGTTTTCCACAGTGTCTGCACCAATTTACATTTCTACCAACAATGTACAAGGATTCTTTTTTCCACATCTTCATCAACACTTGTTGTTTCTTGTATTTTTTATTTTGGTCATTCTGAAAGGCATGAGTTCCTATCTCATTGTGGTTTTGATTTACATTTCCCTGATGATGAGTGATGCTGAGCATCTTTTCACCTGCTTGTTGGTCATTTGTATGTCTTTTTGAAAAAATGTTTATTCAGGTCCTCTTTTCATTTTTTAATCAGATTATTTTTGGGGGCCAAGTTGTTCTAGTTCTTTACATCTTTCACATATTAACCCCTTGTTGGATATGTTATTTACAAAACTGTCTTCCATTCACTAGGTTGCCTTTTTGTTTTGTTGGTGATATCCATTGCTATGCAAAACCTTTTTATTTTGGTATAGTTTCAAATAGTTTATTTTTGCTTTTGTTTTCCTTTCCTTAAGGATACATATCCCCAAATATGTTACTAATGTTGATGTGCAAGTTATATTTATTTTCTAAGTGAAAATGAACAAAAACATACTTTACTTTGAGATTTAGTAAACTTCCATGACTTAGAGACACTTGATTTTCTGAGTTGTCATTAGCTTGAATTTTGATAATGTTTTATATTTATATAATACATTTCTTTAAGTATACTTGAGCAATTCATTGGTGAGTAATTCACTTGGTGTTCTGTTCTAACAGTGCATCAGATAACATTAAAATCTCCTCTCTTTTCTGCATCTGGAATATTTAGTAATGGAAGAGTGTTCACTGGCTCTCCATGCACTCCCTCTTCCCTTTG
>NW_028007835.1:0-935 GCF_054177405.1 Leptonychotes weddellii | reverse complement strand
AGAAGATATTTCAGATGAAAATACAATGTTTATAAGCATTAACTCACTTGTCATAGTTGTATACTAGAGCTTACATTTGAACTTGGTCTCTGGCTCCAGAGTCCATGTTCTTAAATCAGTAGATAGTATGGCTTTGCCTCATAGAAGTTACTATCCAGTGGAATACTTAGAGAGTACATAACCCTACAGATAAAAATATAGTTATGCACTATGATCATTGCTACAAAGGAGAAGTACAGTGACTATTTCAACTGTTCAGAATGTTTTTTGAGGACGTGAGGAAGAATGAGTGGGAGGTAAGCCTTCCTGGCAGAAAACACAATGTGGACAAGACCTTGAAGCATGGAGAGAAGAACACGTTGAGAATTGAGAGACCATGTGGCTAGAGCTCAGAAATGGAGAGCGTGCAAATAAGGCTGGAGAATTACCACGCGGCCAGACCTTGCATCTCTTTTTAAGCAGTTTTAAACTTTTGGGGGGTTTTCTTGCAAATGGCAATGAAAAAAATTTATGCAAATTAGTTGACATCATCTGCTTCCAGTTTTAAGACCTATCTTGGGTTGCTATGCATAGCGTAGATTAAAAGGAGATGTTTCAGCTTTTTAGGAAACCAACAAAGGAGTATCAGATGACAGTAGTTTGGGCTAAATGGATGCTGATGGCACATGGAGAGAAGAACATACAGATAAATTTAGAAGGCAAAAGCAGTAGGACTGGTGATTGATGAGATACGGCAGTGAGTGAGAGAAGGTGATGTCTGGGATAATGCCTGACTTTTAGTCCTACATTGTACCATTCGTGGAGATAGGCAACCGTGTCCTGGAAGGGGCCGGGTTTAGGAATGATGACCATGAGTTCAATTTTGGCCTTGCAGGATTTATGGTGACTTTTAGATATCTAACTGGACAAGTGTAGTAGGAAGTTGGGTTGTGTGA
>NW_028007834.1:0-935 GCF_054177405.1 Leptonychotes weddellii | reverse complement strand
TCACACAACCCAACTTCCTACTACACTTGTCCAGTTAGATATCTAAAAGTCACCATAAATCCTGCAAGGCCAAAATTGAACTCATGGTCATCATTCCTAAACCCGGCCCCTTCCAGGACACGGTTGCCTATCTCCACGAATGGTACAATGTAGGACTAAAAGTCAGGCATTATCCCAGACATCACCTTCTCTCACTCACCGCCGTATCTCATCAATCACCAGTCCTACTGCTTTTGCCTTCTAAATTTATCTGTATGTTCTTCTCTCCATGTGCCATCAGCATCCATTTAGCCCAAACTACTGTCATCTGATACTCCTTTGTTGGTTTCCTAAAAAGCTGAAACATCTCCTTTTAATCTACGCTATGCATAGCAACCCAAGATAGGTCTTAAAACTGGAAGCAGATGATGTCAACTAATTTGCATAAATTTTTTTCATTGCCATTTGCAAGAAAACCCCCCAAAAGTTTAAAACTGCTTAAAAAGTGATGCAAGGTCTGGCCGCGTGGTAATTCTCCAGCCTTATTTGCACGCTCTCCATTTCTGAGCTCTAGCCACATGGTCTCTCAATTCTCAACGTGTTCTTCTCTCCATGCTTCAAGGTCTTGTCCACATTGTGTTTTCTGCCAGGAAGGCTTACCTCCCACTCATTCTTCCTCACGTCCTCAAAAAACATTCTGAACAGTTGAAATAGTCACTGTACTTCTCCTTTGTAGCAATGATCATAGTGCATAACTATATTTTTATCTGTAGGGTTATGTACTCTCTAAGTATTCCACTGGATAGTAACTTCTATGAGGCAAGGCCATACTATCTACTGATTTAAGAACATGGACTCTGGAGCCAGAGACCAAGTTCAAATGTAAGCTCTAGTATACAACTATGACAAGTGAGTTAATGCTTATAAACATTGTATTTTCATCTGAAATATCTTCT
>NW_028007833.1:0-935 GCF_054177405.1 Leptonychotes weddellii | reverse complement strand
AGTTACTGACCTCTTCAATGCTCAGTTTTCTCACGTGCAAAATGGGCATGATAGGAGAACCTGCCTCATGGAGTGCATCAGTGGGAATATTCAGGGGTGAAGAGGTGTGGGTCCCTTGCTGTAGTGTGTAACAGTGAGCGGTAATTGTTAGTCCAAATACAGCAGGGAACAGGATGGAGAATGGGAGGGTGCTGTGTGTGCTACTTTAAGAAGTAAGGGTGGGAAACTCTTCCTGGGGGAGGGGATGAGAGGGAAGAAGGGAGCCATGTGGATATTCCAGGCCAGTGTGGCTGGAATGTGGGTAGCAAGGCAAAGCACCTGATGAAGCTGGAGAAGGACAGATGCTGGGGAGGCAGGTGTTTATGGGCCTTGCCTTTGGTTCCGCAGCGGAGGGAAAGCTACCCGTGAGCGGGAGCATGACAAGGTCTGGTTCACTTGGAGAGCCACATCGAGATTGCTGTATGAGGAAGGCCTTGGGGGGCCAGGGCCCAAACAGAGAGAGCCTCTGGGAGGCCGAGGGGTCCAGTGAAAAGTGATAGGGTCTCAGAGAGGGTTAAGGATGGTGAAAGTGATGAAAGGTGGTCAGATTCTGGGCACCCTCTGAAGACACAGCCCCAGAGTGTGCCTGGCAGCCCTGAGGGGCACAGGAAAGGGCGAGGCATTGGGTAAAAGCAGAGCCATTTCCTTAGACGGGAGTGGGGCACAAAGAGAATACCCCGTTGTAGGTCATTATCACGGAGCCATTTCATTATAGTGATCGTGGCCCGGTAATCCGTACATGCTCCACTCCGGCCAGCCCCAGGCTCACTGCGTAGGTCAAATCGGCCCTCAGAAAGGCAAAGGTTTTTAGATTGAATAAAACCCATCAAGCAAGGATAAATATGATTTGCCCCATAAAGGAGGACTCACTTGTGTCCATACCTACAGAAAACTCA
>NW_028007832.1:0-935 GCF_054177405.1 Leptonychotes weddellii | reverse complement strand
AAGAATCAAAAGGGGGATGGTGAATTTCACACCTCAACGGGATAAGGATCAGAGACAGCACGTACTGCATCTGAGTTTAACAACTCAGCATGTGCAGAGAGGTAAGAAAATAAGGCCACGGAATCAATCAATAGAGCACTCCGTAATTTTAAATTCAATTATATTCCCTCAAGCTACTTACTATTAATACAAGCTCATCCTTAAAATCCTGAAGGACCCTTAACAGCAATGTCAGTCTACAGATGAGCTTTATTTTACATGCAATGAGGTGAAGGAGCACGCACCTGCGTGTGTGCAATCTACCGCTGAGCAGCCCAGGTGACTTTACAAACAACTGGGTTTCCAGGACAGGCACCAAAACCTCAAATTCATGGAAGTTTCTGACCTAATACTGGTCTGGAGGTTTAGGAAAGCTTGCTTCGATTACTGAATTTCTCATTAAAATGAGAGAAAAATAGAAAGCTAAGTGTGGAAAAATAATCTCTCAAATTATGTAGAATCAAATTCCTAAAAGTAGTCCCTGACCAGGCAGTAAAAAAACATGAAACTTGCTCAAATTCACCACGTCTACTCTGTTGACACATCACAGCTCAGTTATGGGGTCCGAGGGGTCCGAAATAAGGCCATCTGCTCCCCAAGGTCACATTTGGTTCTCAAGGAAACACTTACATTCTCAAGTATAGATTTGGCTCCAGAACCTTTTATTTCATATTACTTTCCTTATTTACATAGGCCCTATTCATAAAAGTCACTATATTTCGTTTTTATTAACTAAATTCCTATTCAAAGGGGGGGGGAAACGGCTACACGAGAGGTTTCATTTTGGGAACTCCTAAATATTATCGAGTACCACAAGCTTGAGAGAACAATGGGCAATCGCCCAGTTTCTTATAAACAGCATACACTGCCAGCAAGTGAGAAGGAGCGGGGGCGGG
>NW_028007831.1:0-935 GCF_054177405.1 Leptonychotes weddellii | reverse complement strand
CTCCAGCGCCAGTGTTTCTGTCAGCTTGGTGGAAGAACACATGTCAGGTCACCTGGGGAGTTTGTGAAATGCACAGATTCTCTGGCCCCAGCCAGAGTTCCTGAATCAGACTGGGTGGGTGGGAGGGATAGGTGCATATGTTAATACTTCACAGTTTCCATTGGTGATTATGATACAGGCAAATGTGAAATACAACTGCATTCTTTCTTGAGCGTTTAGTACAACATTTTAGCAATTTCCTAAAAAGATCTAATCCCCTCATGGCCAAAATGCACATTAGTGGCATCATTTCCACAGTGGATGGGGGAAGATTTTCTTATACTTCTCTTTCCAATCCCCATTTGTTATACTGTTCATGATACATTACATACTGGAAAATCCAAAAGGGAAAAAAACACAACAAATTATTCAGCGTCTCTGTGGCACCCCTCGACTAAAAAAGATGAGCTCACGAATCTGGTTTTCACTAGTCATTGTTCAAACGTATATAGAGGGCCCCCACCCTGCATCTTGCAGGGCTCAGCTGCAGGCTTATCCCAGAGCTACTGACCACTCTTGCTTGTGACTTGAAGTTGAGTTTCCAAACACAGTCGTTCTGCTCCTATTTCAGACGCAAGATCCACAGACATGGAGAAATGTTGATAGTCTCCATACTCTTGAGAACAAAGCCCTCACAATGGTCGGGGAAGGGTTTTATTGGATGCTTGGTAGAAATGTTTCGTTTAGAATTTAGCTATGTATTGTCCCTAATCGAACCTTCTCCAACACCCAACACAATGCCTTGTTAATGGCAAATTGCTTCACACGTAGGAGTGGGGTTGGGTTTTTTTTTTTTTTTTATTCTTTCGTTAATCCCCATATATTAAATCATTAGTTTTAGATGAAGTGTTCCATGATTCATTGTTTGTGCATAACACCCAGTGCTCCATGCAGAA
>NW_028007830.1:0-935 GCF_054177405.1 Leptonychotes weddellii | reverse complement strand
AACAACAAGACAGAAGAAAGAGAAATTAAGGAGTCAATCCCATTTACAATTGCACCCAAAACCATAAGATACCTAGGAATAAATCTAACCAAAGAGGTAAATAAAATCTTTTTTAAAAAAGTCACAAAATGTCATTTTGTCATTTGTAATAGCCACAATGAGCGTGTGCGCATGCGCGTGTGTGTGTGTATGTATGTATTAAAATATTCAGGATGATAACTCACTTTCAATTTTCTGCTAAGCTCAGTGAATTATATTTTGTCATGGCAGGGCAGTGATTTTCAGTTGTTTTTTTGTTGTTTTTTTGGGTTTGGGTAGCAGTAGCTTCTCTTCTGAACAAATCATTTGTCACGGTATTAAAATGGATAATGGTGGCTTTGCTTTGGCTTAAGTAGGGTGGGTGTCACTAAGCTTTGTTCTCTTGACTCTCATTGAAGCTTTGTGTAACCACAAGGTTTCTGCAGATTTTTTCTGGAGGACCATTATATAGAGAACAATGTGTCAGAAAAAGAACTTCTGCCATGAAAATATGAAACTTTGTATAGTTAATATTATTAGTTAATCATGAATAAGTCATATAATCATATATATATAATATATATATATATAATCTCAACATTTTCATTCGTAAAATGGGGATGATGATACTTAATTCTTTTGGTGTGATGACTGGCAAGTGGTGCTCAGCAACTCACTTACCCATAAATTTGTCTCCAGATGCTTATAATCATACATCACAAATTAGCTTCTGCAGGAAGCACACTCTGGGATGAAGATTAGAGTGCAGGATGCTTATGATGGAGTGCAATTGGAATTAATCCCTATGGAAAGGGGAGGAAGGAAGCAGGATGGAACAAAGGGAAAAGTTGATCTATGAGGTTCCAACAACAATGCTGGCTAGCCTGAGGGGCTCTGGAGTAAATCAGAAAATGTGT
>NW_028007829.1:0-935 GCF_054177405.1 Leptonychotes weddellii | reverse complement strand
CCGTCTCGCTGTGTTGTAGGTGGCGCTGCCCAGTTTCTATCAGACCCTGTGCTTGGACGACGCGGCTCTGTGGCGGACCTTCTACCACAGTTCAGTGTGTGAGCAACAGTTTCCATCTGCTTTGGCGAAGAAAGTGTCCTCCTTTCAGCAGGTGAGTTGCCGAAGTGCCTAAAAACGCCTGACGTCCGTCCGTCCCTCAGCGCGTTACTGTGGGGACGGCTTTGGGCGTGTGCCCCGAAATCCAGGCGGAGCTGCTGCTCGGGGTCACCGTCCGCCTGCCCCCTGCCCCCGCCCGTGACCCCAGGGAGTCGGCCTGGACACAGAGCCCTGCGGAGCCGCCTGGCTCACACGCGCCCCGCACTGGGCACCGTGGGGCGGGGTCCGGACCCTCCGTGTGGATGTCTTGCCCTGGCCGCGGGCTTCCGTCCGCGGGGAGTGCTGCCCTCCCGCGTGTGGTCAGGTCCACGGGCTTTCGTGCGGTACTCACGAACACACACAAGTCCTCGTGCGCAGCTGCGTGACGGCCTGTGAGACGCTGTGTGAGACGCTCTGTGTCACGGCCTGTGAGACGCTCTGTGAGACGCTCTGTGAGACGCTGTGTGAGACGCTCTGTGTGACGGCCTGTGAGACGCTCTGTGTGACGGCGTGTGAGACGCTGAGTGAGACGCTGTGTGTGACGGCCTGTGAGACGCTCTGTGTCACGGCCTGTGAGACGCTCTGTGAGACGCTCTGTGTGACCGCCTGTGTGACGGCCTGTGAGACGCTGTGTGTGACGGCGTGTGAGACGCTCTGTGAGACGCTGTGTGTGACGGCCTGTGAGACGCTCTGTGTCACGGCCTGTGAGACGCTCTGTGTCACGGCCTGTGAGACGCTCTGTGTGACGGCGTGTGAGACGCTGAGTGAGACGCTGTGTGTGACGGCCTGTGAGACGCTGT
>NW_028007828.1:0-935 GCF_054177405.1 Leptonychotes weddellii | reverse complement strand
TTCCCTCTCTCGCTGTGTCTCTCTCTGTCAAATAAATAAATAAAATCTCCAAAAAAATAAAAAAAATTTTTAAAAAAAGCACAGATGATGGTCAGCATTTTTAAACAATAAAGTATTTTTTAAAGTATTACATTGTTTTTAGACACCTAATAGATCATAGTATAGTGCAAACATAACTTTTAGATACACTGGGAAATCAGAAATTCATTTGTCTCATGTTACTGTAATACTTGCTTTACTGTGGTAGTCTTCAACCAAACCCACAGTATCTTCAAGGCATGCTTGTCTACCAGGTTTTGTACTACGTGCTTTACTTATATTATCTCATTTAATCCTTATGACAAGCATAAACATTATTATTTACTTCAGTTCAGCAAGAATTTAGACAGGTTCAGTGGCATGTTCAAAGTCACACTCAGCAAGTTAAGTGTATGAACAAAGATTCTAACCAAAATAATCTGACTCCAGATTCCACTTAGACTTTTCATCTCATAGTTACTGATAGAGAAATAAGTTCACAATATGTTGTAAAATAAAAAAATTGTTAAATGTAAAACTACATCTTTTTTTAAAAAAGTATGCACACACAGGGCACCTGGGTGGCTCGAGTCGTGGTCCCAGGGTCCTGGGATCAAGTCCCGCATTGGGCTCCTTGCTCAGCTGGGAGTTTGCTTCTCCCTCTCCCACTGCCCCTCCCCCCATTGTTCTCTGCCTCTCAAACAAATAAAATCTTCTAAAAAAAAGTATGCATACACATATTTGTATAGAGGTAAAAAGTATGAAGAAGGGGCGCCTGAGTGGATCAGTCATTAAGCGTCTGCCTTCGGCTCAGGTCATGGTCCCAGGAGTCCCGCATCCGGCTCCCTCCTCAGCAGGAGGCCTTCTTCTCCCTCTCCCACTCCCCCTGCTTGTGTTCCCTCTCTCGCTGTGTCTCT
>NW_028007827.1:0-11984 GCF_054177405.1 Leptonychotes weddellii | reverse complement strand
TTCCTGCTTTGTCAAAGATTATTTGACCATAGAGTTGAGGGTCCATATCTGGGTTCTCTATTCTGTTCCATTGGTCTGTATGTCTGTTTTTGTGCCAGTACCATGCTGTCTTGGTGATCACAGCTTTGTAATATAGCTTGAAATTGGGCAACGTGATGCCCCCAGCTTTGTTTTTCTTTTTCAACATCTCCTTGGTGATTCGGGGTCTTTTCTGATTCCATACAAATTTTAGGATTGTTTGTTTCAGCACTTTGAAAAATGTCATTGGAATTTTGATGGGGATGGCATTGAGGGTATAGATTGCTCTGGGTAGCATAGACATTTTAACAATGTTTATTCTTCCGATCCATGAGCATGGAATGTTTTTCCATATTTTTGTGTCTTCTTCAATTTCTTTCACGAGTGTTCTGTGGTTCCTAGAGTATAGATCCTTTACCTCTTTGGTTAGGTTTATTCTGAGGTATCTTATGGTTTTTGGTGCTATTGTAAATGGAATCGTTTCTCTAATTTCTCTTTCTACAGTTGCATTGTTAGTGTATAAGAAAACAACTGACTTCTGATTGATTTTGTATCCTGCCACATTACTGAATTGCTGTATGAGTTCTAGTAATTTGGGGGTGGAGTCTTTTGGGTTTTCCACATAAAGTATCATGTCATCTGTGAAAAGAGAGAGTTTGACTTCTTCCTTGCCAATTTGAATACCTTTTATTTCTTTTTGTTGTCTGATTGCTGTTGCTCAGTTTTGAGCAAATTTTTGTATATGGTGTAAGGTCTAGGTCAATTCTCATTTTTTTTTCTTTTTTAAGATAAAATAAAGTTTTAATTTTTGCCCATCAAAACACGTGGATATTTTAAATAGCAATAAATGGAATTGATAAGGGTGCAAAAAAAGGCACTTAGAGTAGTTGGAAATACAAATTGGTGAAAACAAATGTGATTCAGCATTTGCATTTCTTGGGATTTATCCAAAGATAAATAATCATAGATCTATACAAAAATATACATAGAATGAGTTGACTGAAGTGTTATTATAGGAAAACACTGGAAACAATCTACATGTCCAGTATCAGGATGACTGATTAGTAGAACAAAATACACCAAGATTAGAATAATGTGTAGTCATGTGAAAATGTTCACAGTCTATTAAATGAAAAACAGGTTACAAAACGTTAAGCACAATATGTTAATAAGGATTAAAAGTGATTTTTATTTTCTTTGTGTTTTTTTTCCTAAAAGTTCCAGCAGTATTCAGTGTTACCATTAAGAGTATTTTTTATTTTGAGAATTTATTGTAAATAAGGCATAGAACAGTTTCACATTTTGTTGTGGTTACTATTTTAGTTTTATTATTGTCTAATTAGTTTTTCTTTCATGACTTTCAAAGCATTGCAGGATTTAAAAAATAATTATAATAATAAAAAACTATTGCAGCATTTTAATATTTTTATGAAGAGGAAAGTACTTTTCCCTCAGCAGACTGTATCTCTGACTTTGTAATGACAATTATTAAAATATGTATTAATTTAAATACATATACACATATAATTTTAATTTTAAAAATAAATCTTCCTATATGTACTACAGTAGCAGATTTTTTTATCACTAAATTTTAGGAAAGAAAAAAGATATGAGAAAATTGTCCCATCTTGCTATTTTTAAGGGAAGTAACCTAACACCTGTAATTTCTTTCTTAGAAAGATAGCTCGAGGCTTATTATTAAAACTAATTACCTTTATTATTTTTAAAAAAACATTTTCTTACTTTATTCAAAGTGAATAATTTATGTTCTTTTAACTACTATAACTAAGATTTTAGATTGGCTTCTATTGTAGTGCTCTAGGGAAAATATTATGAAGAAGAAAAACCACTCATTTTCACAGCAAAACTGATGGGGCAAAGGGACAATGGTACAATAAATATGCTAAAAATATAAATGTCCTCAATAAAAAGAAACATGCTCTATTGCAATTGTTGCAAGAGTACATCTAGGTTATTCAGCAGGTGATACTTTTAATCTTTATTCAAGATAAAACTGTTTTTTTAGCTTAATCAAATTGGGTCATACACTTCATAAGGTAATCTTGATAACCAAGTAAGTTTTTTCTCTGCTATATCTTTCAAAAAGATAAATATAAAGAAAACATCACAGGTTCTAAAGAGTTTAGCTAAGGACTTTGATAGCTAAGTAATTTAAATCTCTGTATAAAGCTATTAAAAATATAGTATCATTGTATGTGTGTATTATATATTCATACAGATAAGTACATATACATATGTTATAAATGAGACAAAAAGATTATGTTGCATAATTTTTATTCTGAAACATGGTCTTGAAATAAAGGAATAAGAATTATAATGGGTAATGTTTGTTTAGAACAGCTTTTCTAATTCTTGAGGGGGAAGGGGGAAAAATAGCAAATTTGAAGGATCTCTATTTCTTATAGATTGTATAATTTATAGAATATATTGACATATAGAAATGTATATAGATATATAGAAACTCATAATGCTGTAACAACACTGGTTTTTATATTTGTAGATGGAAGTATGTGATAATGAAGGTAGATGTGAAGTGGGCTATTATTCTTTTGTATGCCTAAAATGTTTTAGTGAGTGTAGATCTTCTCAAGGTCCTTTAAGTACAGAGCTTGTGGGGTGCCTCAGTCTGTTAAAGTGTCTGCCTTAGGCTCAGGTCATAATCTCCAGGTCCTGGGATTGAGATCCACTTCCAGCTTCCTGCTCAGCAGGGAGTCTGCTTTTCCCTTTCCCTCTGCCCCTTCCCCCCATTCATGCTCTCTCTCTCTCAAATAAATAAATGTATAATATAAATAAATAAATACAAAGCTTGTGTGTACTTCTCAGCCATCTTCTTAAAAATGTGGATTTATACTGGACACTCATGGATATTTAAAAATTGCTTTCTCGGTATGTTTGAGGGGCACATTTGAACTAATTATATGAGTCTGACAATACATTTTAATAAAATTTAATCTTCAGTATTATGCATATTGAACTCCATCTAAATCAACCATAAGTTTTTTTCTCTTAGATAATTCCTCAACTTCCATGACATACTTCTAGTCTCCTTTTTTAGCACTCTCATTCAGTATTTTTTCCTATTACCTGTGCTGAATTAACTAAAATGAAGATGTACTGTTTCTTAATGCTTTTACTATTGCCTCCATTTAGAATGCTGTCCTCAACTTTTTCACTACTGTCTTCACTTGTTGAAATTCTGCTTCTCCCACAACATTGTGGTTATAGTTAACAATACTATATTGTATACCTCAAAACTGCTAAGAAACCAAATCTTAAATGTTCTCACCACAAAAAGGAAATGTTAAATTTGGGACACGATGGAGGTATTAGCTAATTCTACAGTGGTAATCATATTGCAATATATAAATATAAATATATATATATTTATGTATCAAATCAACAAAATTGTAAACTTAAAACTTACACAGTATTATATATCAATGACATCTCAATTTTTAAAAATTTACTTCTCCTAAAACAAAGAGTTTCACATTTTCTGAAGCATGATTTGATTCCCTTAATATAGTCTTTCAGTTAAATTATGTTATCACATAACATAATTTTATTATGACATTTCCCACATTCTTCCCAATTTTATATCCTTGAGGCAAGAGCTAGTTTTTACATCTTTGTACATTTTATGTTGTGTACTTTTGATACATAGATAATTACAACTTAGTAAAAGTTGTAATAACAAAAATAAATATGAAGGGACACATAACTAAGTGTCAGTGTGATAAGGATCCTCAACCAGCTTTACAAATCTAAGTGATTTGTCAATATGAGAAGCCACTTGAGTTCAACAACCTGCTAAAGGTATAGCAACAAATCATTGAAGGTAGAGATTTTATTTTAAAATATTCTAAGAAGATTGGTATCACATTCTGATTTTTAGTGTCTTAGAAAGTTTCCTAGAGTTAATATACAAATCCCAATAGGTAGTTTTTGGGGAGTTTATTAAAAATACAGACAAAAAATGCTTTCCAACAATGAATAGATATAGCACAGAGGAAAAAAAAATATTTTAAAAGTGAAAGAATTTGTTACAAAAGTGCTTTTGAAATGCTTGTTCTGAGAAGCAGTTTTCATATTTTGGACAGATAAAAGTATCATTAATTTGTTTTCCATTCAGTATTACCGTACCAATCAGCAGTACAGTCACAGATCTTAGAATTATTTGTCAGGTAAAGTAGAAAATGTAGCTAGGGCACCTGGGTGGCTCAGTTGGTTAAGCGACTGCCTTCAGCTCAGGTCATGATCCTGGAGTCCCGGGATCGAGTCCCGCATCGGGTTCCCTGCTCGGCAGGGAGTCTGCTTCTCCCTCTGACCCTCCCCCCTCTCATGCTCACTCTCTCTCTCATTCTCTCTCTCAAATAAATAAATAAAATCTTAAAAAAAAAAAGAAAAGAAAAATGTAGCTAGAATTATTCTTAAGATGAAGTCTTATTAAGAAATAGAAGCTGCATTTAGAAATACACTTGATTGTACAGATCTAAGATAGTACTGGCTGGTTATTGAATATTAGTGTCATGTGAATCACTGTTTCACTGATCTTACAGACAAAATCATTGTTTTCTGTCACTTATCTCAAAATCTCAGTTAAAAATTGATTCACAGAGTGTGAAGATAAAGGAAGTTACCAATCCTGATAGGATTAGTTTAAACTAAATTTTTTACTTGTTCTGCGCAAGTAAGAAAGCTGCGTAGAGGTTAATCTAGTGGCTTTGTTAAGAACTGGGAGTATGATAAGTAGCTTGAAAATAAAGATTCTTGATATAACAAGTCCTTCATAGGTTTGAGCTTTATATTCTGAATGGTAAAATAGGGTTTAAACAAAACTTTCCACATTTTAATAAATATAAATTTTTTTTCTCAAATTTTAACTATTAGAGAAAAATATATAAAACAAAGTATTATATTCTAGGCAATAATCAATTATTTGTAACTTTAAGGTTGAATCCGATAACAGTGGAAGTTTAAGTAGCAAACTTTTGTATCTTTGTGTTAATATATTGAAATTGCATTTTCATTAAATTGGGCCAAATGCAAAATAGCTTTTTTTTTCTCTCTATGATCTTAAATAACAATTTTTTCACTCAGTCGTTATGAAATTATATGGAGAGTCATAATGCAGATGAGTTTTACAGAAACTTTTACTATTAGTGTCCAGAAAGTTTTTCAGTAGTGTTACTTATATTTTAAAGATAACTGCAATCAGAATAATAGGTAAAAACTTTGAGCTTTTCTAAATAGAACAAAAATTACTAATGTTTGAGTATTTATTGCCTTTCCCTTTTCCAAGTCCATTAAAAGGATTCCACTTAGTTTCTTCCCTTCCCTTGACTTCTAAAAGGCTTTTATTTAGGTCACAAGCAATTTGGGGATTCTGTTAGGCCAGATGAGAAGCAAAGAAGAGAGTGAGAGAGTAATTTTTGTGGGAGTTTTATGGAGAGGGAATCCGGAGAAACTGGGGTGTGAGGGGAAGGTACGAAGAAGAAAAGAATTTTTAAAAGTATTGTTCAAGAAATGACAATAAAGAACTTAAGTTATTTTGAAATTAGTTTTCAATTGCCATCAGGTTCCTCTGGCAACAGCACACCTTGAGATGAGACGATATGGGTCAAAGATTTAGGGACGCCTGGGTGGCTCAGTTGTTAAGCCTCTGCTTTGGGCTCAGGTCGGCTCAGGTCATGATCTCAGGGTCCTGGGATCGAGCCCCACGTGGGCTTCCTGCTCTGCTGGAAGCCTGCTTCTCCCTCTCCCACTCCCCCTGCTTGTGTTCCTTCTCTTGCTGTGTCTCTGTCAAAAAATAAACTCTTAAAAAAAAAAAAAGATTTAATAAGACTGGCAATTGTCAACAGTTTTATATCAACAATTGAGAGGGAGTGTGGGGGCAGGAGAACACAATCTAATCTGGAAATGGAAGATATTGCCACAAGATAATATTCATTGTTGTTGTTTTTAATTTTTGTTGATCAAGATTTACTATTTTATTCTGTTAAGTAACTAGTTATGTAGCTGATTTATGATCTACCACTTTTTATCATATGAATAATAATTACATTTATTTTTTTCCTCTGGGGCATTCAATTTTATGTTGGCTTGGGGTAAGAGAACATAGGAAGGAGAAATAGAGTAAAAGTTGATTCAGTATTTCTTTCCTATCTATGAAACAAACTTGGCAGGTCTATATTTTTTCTATTTTGACCAATCATCCATCTTATTCTACTCTATACTATTAGCCAAAGTTTCTCTTTTAGTTTCTCATTTTCTTTAACTGGAAATGCAGGATACAGTCTTTTAAGTAACCAGGTGTCAGATCAGTTCTTCAAGATTTTAATGATAACAATCAACATGGCAACTGTTTTTTTTTTTTCTCTTTTAGCCTTATCTATTGTTTTAATAATCAAAATTAAATTGATCAAGACACAATGGGCAAAAAGATTCCTAGAATAATCCTTGAAATAATAACTTGTAAGAGAATGGTCTTCAATATTATTTGTATATGTAGTATAACTATCACATGCTGTTTCTATATATAGATATCTAAAACAAAAGGAAAATGGAAGAGTAATTTTTATAGACTGTCACTGATATCTCACAGATTTTTTTAAAGAAATGTTTTTTTTTTAATTTGACTGGATTCTTTCATTAGCAACATTTGTGACCTCATATAGTTTAAAACACCTGACATTAGAGCAGAATTGGTTGTTCATGTAGGAAAAATGGTCTCTTGGGTCTTTCCAGATGGAACCTACCATGTAAGGCCAATCTTTTATAGATTAGAAAGATGGATTATCAGTGTTTTTGTTTACATTCTGTGAAAGCAAAAATTGGAAAAGTAAATTTAAAATTTAGAGGTGGTAAGGACTAATTCAGTTTTGCTTTTTTTTTATTGGTAAAATGCCTTTGTAAATGGCATTAGCTATCATTAACACGATATTTCATGAACAAAAATGAAATCTCAGATTTAGTAATTAGGTAGTTGAGTTCAGAAATACATACACAGGGGTCCTTGGGTGGCTCAGTTGGTTAAGCGTCTGACTTCAGCTCAGGTCATGATCTCAGGGTCTTGGGATCGAGCCTGCATTGGGCTCTCTGCTCAGCGGGGAGTCTGCTTCTCCCTCTCACTCTCCCTCTGTGCACACTCTCTCTCCCTATTTCTCTCTCAAATAAATAAATAAAAATCTTATTAAAAAAGAAAAAAAAGAAATATATTCACAACTGATGGCCTTGCAACCTGGAAAAATACATTAGTTGGAAACTACCTGTGCATTGTTTTCTTGCAGGGAATAAATCACAAGACAGTGGCATAGCAGAGATGGAAGAACTTCCTGTACCACATAACATTAAAATAAGCAACATTACATGTGACTCATTCAAGATTTCATGGGAAATGGATTCAAAGTCAAAGGACCGTATTACACACTATTTCATTGACCTCAATAAGAAAGAGAACAAGAACTCCAATAAATTTAAACACAAGGTAAAATCTTAACACATACTTCTATTCATTTGCATCTTAAAATCTAAGTCTAAGGACATTTTAAAAGAAGGACTAATGTTCTATTAATTACTTAAGTGATGTATTTGACGTTTGGAAGAATAAAAATTACATGTCATTTCAAAACCCTATCCCTTTAAGAAATTTTGTAAGAAAATGAAATGCCAAGTATACTATTAAAATACAATTTTTCCCATAAAAGGTAAAATCATGACTCTCATATAGACATAAAAATGAACATGTGTTAAAAGATTTAACTCATTAATGAGGTAACTGATGAGGTGTTACAACCAGTTCAAAGGATAATCCAAAGAATAGACACAATCATAGATCAGTATATTGAAATAAATGTATAACTACAGGTAAAACTCGTTTGGGGTCAGGAAGGAGAAAGGGACAGAAGGGATGGATGGACAAAATTCATTTGCATGTATTTAGACAAGAATAACTGTTATCAGTTATCTACAGATTACAGTGTTATAAAATAACTTCCACAGAATCAAAAGAGAATAGCCAGAAGAATGTGCTATAGGCAAGGTATAGTTTTTCATTAAGGCATACATTTTTCCCTATAACTGCTGAGAGAGGAATGTGATATAGCTTATAAACTTTAGGGTATTTGTAAAATACTTTAGGGCTGAAAACTGCTTTATGTAGTCAATTTTATTTTATGATTTGAGGATGAAAATTAACCTTTATATGTCTTAGACCTCTTTACACCTCTTTGGTATTTATTCTTATAACAGTCTACTTATCACATATCTTTGCTGATACATATCTCTCTACATACACGTCAGAAGTAGCATAGAGAGGATAATAGTTATTAAGTATTCTTTCTTATGTTTCAGTATTTTCACTGATGAAAACTGGTCTTTTTTTTATGCTGATAGTAAATTTAACTTGGCAAATCTTTTGGAAGAGCTGCCTTATCCTTTCTGGAAATTATGTCTTTTACCAAATGCGCAGTTATACACACTAATGATAAGTGAGGATTATATGTATAGATAAGTGTGAGAGAACAAGATTGATAAGTCATTATTCTAACCATGTTCTAATTTTGATTATGCTTTCTAGTTATGGATATTTTCTTTGCTGACATTTGCCTTCTTGAAGTAGTTTTGAAATATTTCCTTGAAATAGCTTTGAAATACTTAATGTTATGTGATGATTAGGTCAAGATTTGACCCCCTTTTCTTCATTCCACACTTAGAAAACCATGTCTTGGAAACGTAGTGAATATTCAACTAGCAAGTTTAATAACCTTATTAATTATTGTTTAGAAATACCTAAACATTTCTGTGACACATAAGCTCCATACTTGAATACAACTGAAACAGATATTACCTCTTTTGTATACAAAACTGATTCATTTATCTTAAAATAGTTATTTTTAAAGTGTTTTCTGCCTTCACATATATTTAGTAATGGGCTACTCTGGTAAAATTAATGGATAGTATAAATTAAACAAATATATTTTAAAATACAAAATCATTGAATTTTGTCATGTTTCTGGGTTTTGGGAGGTTTTGTTTTGTTTTATAATTTAATATTAGAATATTGCATTTTAAGGAACATATATAAGGAGTGTACAGAGAAGAACAAGAATCAAGAAAACAGAAATCTAAATATATTTATGTCATTAACTAGCTGTATGACCTTGGTCATGCCTTTTGATCAAGTTGGGCCTTATTTTTTTTACATCTGGAGAATTATAATAATTGTTAAATATCTTTAAAAAGGAAAATTCTGTCATTAGCCAGGAATTTCACAAGTTCCTCCACATTGTTTAAAATTGATTCAGGTTATACTGCTAAATTATTTCTTCCCTCCCTCCCTGCCTTCCACCTTCCTTCTTTCCTGTTTTTCTTTCTTTTTGTCTTAGGATGTTCCAACGAAATTGGTGGCAAAAGCTGTTCCCTTGCCCATGACTGTCCGTGGACACTGGTTTTTGAGCCCGAGAACTGAATATACAGTAGCAGTGCAAACTGCCTCAAAACAGGTTGATGGTGATTATGTTGTGTCTGAATGGAGTGAAATTATAGAATTCTGCACAGCAGGTAAGAGAACTAGATACAAATACAGAAAAATATTTAATAGTTCCTTAAAAGCTAATTACAGAAAAATATTTTTTAATCATAAGGTGATATGAATTGCATTGGGTTATTTTTACATCGACAATAGCATTGTGTACTAGAACAAGCTATGCTGTGTTAGTTGGAGGGAGCTTAGATTCTCAGCAAAAACTGAGTAATGGCATTAAATCAGTTCTTTGCTGCTTAGTTTGATTTTTCAAAGTAAAAGCTTTGCAAATAAAAATTGGTTTAGTTTGAAAATATACTCAAACATATTTTGAGCTTCGTTTTGAGAGAGAGCTTTTTTTTTTTTCTTTAAATTTTCACAGATATTTATGGCACCTGGGTGGCTCAGTCGGTTAAGTAGCTGCCTTTGGCTCAGGTCATGATCCCAGGATTCTGGGATCAAGCCCTGTGTCTCTGGTTCCCTGTTCAGCAGGGAGCCTGCTTCTCCCTCTCCCTCTGCCTGCCACTCCCCCTGCTTGCACTCTCTCTCTCTGTCAAATAAAATAAATAGAATCTTAAAAAAAAAATGTTCACAGATATTGAAACAAAGAAGTCAGGAACATCTTTCTGTAACTTAGGGGAATGCATGCAGATCTTAATGACTGTACCTAGCAGAAATGTTACTGGATTTTTCACTTGAGTGCTGAAAATCTGTATCTAAACTAGTGTCGTGTGTGTGTGCATGTGTGTGTGTGTGTGTGTGTGTCTTTGCTTCATTAGAAAGTACCTCATAGACATTTGACATTGAGATACCTGATGTTGAGAGGCCCATCCCCTTTGATTTTGAACTATACCTTAATATTCCATTAGATTGGAAATGTTACCATTTATCTGTTTATTCATTCATTTAAGAAACAAATATTTGGTGAGCACTTAAATAGGTGTTGAAGTGATACAAAGATATCTTTACCTGAATACATCTGTCATCCTCTCCTTGTCTCTTAGAATGGGGCTTTATTTCCTCTTTGTATAGGTGATTGTTTCCTCTAAAAAATTGTAGAGAAAGGCTAAGTGTTTTTCAACATAAAGGAGCTTGAAGAAAAATTCTTAAAAACAATTTGCCTCAACTATTGTAGGTTGCTTAGCAACTTTTCCCAGCTGAGGCATCCTTCATATAAACCAGCCTTTTTTTCCCTCCATAACATCACACCTGCATTATTTTAGACTCAGTACATACTTAGCAACTGCTTTATCTCACTATCTTGTGTTGTTTCTTAATCTCAAATTCAGTGTAAAACTTCTCCTATGGATATGTTAAATGGATGAAATTTTAATTCTATGTTATTTTGATTTTATCTTCAACCCTTTTTATATATGGGGAAGTTGCTAAGGATTATAACATCCTTGATTGTTAAGGATTTCAGTCTTTGAGAGCAAGGAAATAGTATCTCTCATATTTCTTCCTAAGATACTGATTATAAGTTCCACCATTTTATACTGTCAGTTAAACTATGAAACAGTGTTTTCTTATCACAGTTATTGTTGGACTCTTTAAGAAGCTAAATGTGAAAAAATACATTTTGGACTAGATGAAATATGGTATTAATCATAGTTTAGTTATCAGTAATGAAACAGCTAATTTTTATATTGTATTAATAGTAACATTAATAGTGAGTAAAGAATTCTCAATGATATAACTTTTACCTATATTTGATGTGTTATATTGGAGTTAATATATTCCCTCAGTTTTTTCCTGAAATAAAATTCTTCTTTGGAATCTATCTCACGTTTACTTTTCTCTACTGCATTTCATTCCATTTACTTTTTTTTTTTTAATTTTATTTTATTATGTTATGTTAATCACCATGCATTACATCATTAGTTTTTGATGTAGTGTTCTGTGATTCATTGTTTGCATATAACACCCAGTGCTCCGTTCAGTACATGCCCTCTTTAATACCCATCAACAGGCTAACCCATCCCCGTACCCCCTCCCCTCTAGAACCCTCAGTTTGTTTCTCAGAGTCCAGTCTCTCATAGTTCATCTCCCCCTCTGATTTCCCCCCCTTCATTTTTCCCTTCCTGCTATCTTCTTTTTTTTTTTAACATATAATGTGTTATTTGTTTCAGAGTTACAGGTCTGTGATCCAACAGTCTCACACAATTCACAGCACTCACCATAGCACATACCCTCCCCAATGTCTATCACTCAGCCACCCCATCCCTCCCACCCCCCACCACTCCAGCAGCCCTCAGTTTGTTTCCTGAGATTAAGAATTCCTCATATCAGTGAGATCATATGATACATGTCTTTCTCTGACTGACTTATTTCGCTCAGCAAAATACCCTCCAGTTCCATCCACGTCATTGCAAATGGCAAGATTTTGTTCCTTTTGATGGCTGCATAATATTCCATTGTATAT
>NW_028007826.1:0-935 GCF_054177405.1 Leptonychotes weddellii | reverse complement strand
ATGTAATGTATGGGGATTAATATAAGAATAAAAAAAAATAGTAATAAAAAAAATAAAACAATAAAACTTGTAGAGGTTGCCTACATTCCTTGGTTCATGGACTTATTCTATCTTTAAAGTCAGCATTGGTGGCTTGAGAACTTGCCTAACACCATTTTAACCTTGCTTCCTTCATCACATCTTTTCTGACTCTTCTGCCTCCTTCCTAGACATTTGAACAACCCTTGTGATCCCATAGGGTTCATCAGTATAATCAGATAATAATATTTTAAAATCAACTGATCAGCAAACTTAATTCCATCGGCAGTCTTTTTATTTTATTTTATTTATTTATTTGAGAGAAAGAGATCAAGTGAGAGAGAGCACAAGCAAGGTGATGGGCAGAGGAAGCAGCAGACTCCCCACCGAGCAGGGAGCCCGATATGGGGCTCAATCCCAGGACTCCAGGATCATGACCTGAGCTGGAGGCAGACGCTTAACCAACTGAGGCACCCAGACACCTTCCATCAGCAGTCTTAATTCCCCTTTCCTATGTATGTAACCTGACATATTCAGGGATCCTAGGGATTTGGACATGGACATCTGGGGAGGGTGGGGCATTATTCTGTCTACGCTAAGCAGTATAACGTTGCTTCCCAGAAACTATTATAAAATTTTATAATGGATTTAAAACTGAAATACTGGGGTTCTTCCAGCAGATTATGTTTCCCATGTACTCTAACAGTCTGTTGTACAAGTAGCTCTATAGGGATACAAGTAATCTATGTCAGGCCAGCAAACCCACATGATACATGTCAAATAAACACTGAATTGAAGCTATAAATAATACTTCCATCAACATGGTACACTCAGCTAATTTGAAAAGCTCTTCCCAATCGAAATACAAACAAATAGATATTCTGGATAAAATTTAATATAGAAAAACTTAAAATACA
>NW_028007825.1:0-935 GCF_054177405.1 Leptonychotes weddellii | reverse complement strand
AGTTACTGACCTCTTCAATGCTCAGTTTTCTCACGTGCAAAATGGGCATGATAGGAGAACCTGCCTCATGGAGTGCATCAGTGGGAATATTCAGGGGTGAAGAGGTGTGGGTCCCTTGCTGTAGTGTGTAACAGTGAGCGGTAATTGTTAGTCCAAATACAGCAGGGAACAGGATGGAGAATGGGAAGGTGCTGTGTGTGCTACTTTAAGAAGTAAGGGTGGGAAACTCTTCCTGGGGGAGGGGATGAGAGGGAAGAAGGGAGCCATGTGGATATTCCAGGCCAGTGTGGCTGGAATGTGGGTAGCAAGGCAAAGCACCTGATGAAGCTGGAGAAGGACAGATGCTGGGGAGGCAGGTGTTTATGGGCCTTGCCTTTGGTTCCGCAGCGGAGGGAAAGCTACCCGTGAGCGGGAGCATGACAAGGTCTGGTTCACTTGGAGAGCCACATCGAGATTGCTGTATGAGGAAGGCCTTGGGGGGCCAGGGCCCAAACAGGGAGAGCCTCTGGGAGGCCGAGGGGTCCAGTGAAAAGTGATAGGGTCTCAGAGAGGGTTAAGGATGGTGAAAGTGATGAAAGGTGGTCAGATTCTGGGCACCCTCTGAAGACGCAGCCCCTGAGTGTGCCTGGCAGCCCTGAGGGGCACAGGAAATGGCGAGGCATTGGGTAAAAGCAGAGCCATTTCCTTAGACGGGAGTGGGGCACAAAGAGAATACCCCGTTGTAGGTCATTATCATGGAGCCATTTCATTATAGTGATCGTGGCCCGGTAATCCGTACATGCTCCACTCCGGCCAGCCCCAGGCTCACTGCGTAGGTCAAATCGGCCCTCAGAAAGGCAAAGGTTTTTAGATTGAATAAAACCCATCAAGCAAGGATAAATATGATTTGCCCCATAAAGGAGGACTCACTTGTGTCCATACCTACAGAAAACTCA
>NW_028007824.1:0-935 GCF_054177405.1 Leptonychotes weddellii | reverse complement strand
TCATGATCCCAGGGTCCTGGGATAAAGCCCAACATTGGGATCCCTGCTCAGCAGGGAGTCTACTTCTCCCTCTGCCCCTCCCCCTGCTTGTACTCTCTCTGTCTCTCTCTCTTTAATAAATAAATAAAATCTTTAAAAAAAATTGAAGTCATACCATGCATCTCTTCTGATCACAGAACTATGAAACTAGAAATTGACCACAAGAAAAAATTTGAAAAGAGCACAAACACATGGAGGTTAAACAACATGCTAATAAAGAATGAATGGTTTAAGCAGGAAATAAAAGAAGAAATAAAAAAGCACATGAGGGCTGGGTCAAGAGGATGCCTAAGGTTGGAGGAGGGCTGGGCACAAGAACCATGCTGAACAGGTACTTCTAGAGAGAGCAGTTGTCTCTAAGCCTTGGAGGGAGGGCTTGTAAAGGCCCACTGGGACCACTGGAGGTATCTACTAGAATTATCTGCTTCTCTGCTCGAAGGGAGGAAAAGAGTCAAAATTGTCTGGTGATAGGGGGGCGGAGCAAGATGGCGGAGGAGTAGGAGACCTGGATTTCGTCTCCTCTCAGGAATTCAGCTGGATGGGGATCAAACCATTCTGAACACCTACAAACTCAACAGGAGATCGAAGAAAGGAATAGCAACAACACTCTGAACAGAAAAGCGACCACTTTCTGGAAGGTAGGACGTGCGGAGAAGTGAATCCGAGGCGATATTCGGGAGGATAGACGGCGGGGGAGGGGCCTCCGTCGGCCGCTTCTGGCAAGTGATAGAACCACGGAGCACAAAATCGGAACTTTTAAAAGTCTGCTCCGCTGAGGGACGTCGCTCCGGTGGCTAAGCGGGGGGTGGAGCCCTCCGGGACAGTGTGGTCTCAGGACCCTTGGGGTCACAGAAAGACCGGGGGTGCCGGAGTGTGGCAGAGCTCCCAGGTATCGG
>NW_028007823.1:0-935 GCF_054177405.1 Leptonychotes weddellii | reverse complement strand
CCATGCTCCTGGATTGGAAGGACAAATATTGTTAAAATGTCTATACTACCCAAAGCAATCTATACATTTAATGCAATCCCTATCAAAATACCAACAGCATTTTTCACAGAGCTGGAACAAACAATCCTAAAATGTGTATATGGAAGCACAAAAGACCCCGAATTTAGCCAAAGCAACCTTGAAAAAGAAAAGCAAAGTTGGAGGCATCACAATTCCAGACTTCAAGCTCTATTACAAAGCTGTCATCATCAAGACAGTATGGTACTGGCACAAAAATAGACACATAGATCAATGGAACAGAATAGAAAACCCAGAAATGAACCCACAACTATATGGTCAATTAATCTTCAACAAAGCAGGAAAGAATATCCAATGGGAAAAGGACAGTCTCTTCAACAAATGGTTGGGAAAACTGGACAGCAACATGCAAAAGGATGAGAGTGGACCACTATACCATATACAAAAATAAATTCAAAATGGATTAAAGACCTCAATGTGAGACCTGAAACCATAAAACTCCTAGAAGAGAACACAGGCAGTGACTTTTTTGACATTAGCTGTAGCAACTTCTTTCTAGGCATGTCCCCGAGGCAAGGGAAACAAAAGCAAAAATAAACTATTGGGACTATATCAAAATAAAAAGCTTCTGCACAGTAAAGGAAACAATAAAACTAAAAGGTAACCAACAGAATGGGAGAAGATATTTGCAAATGACACATCTGATAAAGCATTCCTATCTAAAATATATAAAGAACTTCTAAAACTCAATACCCAAAAAACAAACAATCCAGTTAAAAAGTGGGCAGAACAGACATTTCTCCAAGGAAGATATCCAGATGGCCAACAGACACATGGAAAGATGTTCAACATCACTGATCATCAGGGAAATGCAAATCAAAACCATGATGAGATATCACCTCACACCTGTCAGAATG
>NW_028007822.1:0-935 GCF_054177405.1 Leptonychotes weddellii | reverse complement strand
TCCACCAGTGCTAATATGAGTATTTCCATTCCACATTCTTGACCTGGGGAAATGAGCACAGGATGACTCTCTGGTCTCAGTGAACAAACTGTTAAATGTAAGACAAGGCTTCTTCTATTTCCACACCTTCCAAAGCCCCTACTCCAACTGTTGGGCAGGTCATGCAACAGTCCTGGTCTTTGGGCATCAACCTATGTTCGGAATCATTCTATAAAAGTTCCCAGAAAAGGTAGTGTTTCCCTTTTTTCCAGAGTTGGTCCCACCAGTGAACATCTGTGTCTTGGGGGACATTTGGGGAAAGTTGGGGGTGGGAGATGAGATGCATGGCACACATGTAGAAGGTGGAAGGGTCATTTCCCAAAGGGCTCCAGTCTCTCCCTCACTCTAGGGGCTCAGAGGCCTACACTGGCTTAGGGCTCATAGCTGGGGAAGAGACCATGACTCTTCACTATAGTAACTACTCAATCTAGATATTTATTTTTTCTGCTACATTGCCCAACAATTTCAATCTGGACAGACCTGATCAACTGTCCAACAGCACGCACCCTTGAGGTTCCCGTCCTCTGGTTACCATTCTGGCTCCGTGGCTCCTGGGTGACTGCACACCTTGACTCTGCTGTTTGAAGCATCCTCTCCTGCCACTCCTCACCTCCCATCTTCTCCTGCAGTGTAGGACAGCTCCCGCAGATCTCCTCGAGGACACTGGTACCTCCCGTACCCATGCCTCTGTAAGTGTGTTGATGAAGGTAGTGCATGGATGGCTGTGTCTTTCAGCAAGCACGATTAGGGATGGCTGAGCACACGGCACATCACAGAACCATTTCAACATGCCTGATTCTTATGCTTCCTGACTTCTTCCTGCCTTCCTCAATGGTATACCCAAGGAAATCCCAACATTTGGCCCTTATTGACCCAATATAGCATCCAGAATATCA
>NW_028007821.1:0-935 GCF_054177405.1 Leptonychotes weddellii | reverse complement strand
CCCCACCCCCCACTCCAGCAACCCTCAGTTTGTTTCCTGCAATTAAGAATTCCTCATATCAGTGAAATCATATGATACATGTCTTTCTCTGTTTGACTTATTTCACTCAACATAATACCCTCCAGTTCCATCCACGTCGTTGCAAATGGCAAGATCTCATTCCTTTTGATGGCTGTATAATATTCCATTGTATATATATACCACAACTTCTTTATCCATTCATCTGTCGATGGACATCTTGACTCTTTCAAGAATGTGGGTATTTTTATGTCTGCATGTATCATCAATGCGCCCCAATTTGGTGGAATAGGAGACTGGGGATAACCTTATCAGGTGAAAGGTGTACAGTGTCCCTCTAGGGACCCTTCTTCCCCACCTGTGATAAGAGTTACTTGGTAAAGCCAGAAGAACTGCTAAACTGTGCCATCCTTTTCCCTCTGGCTAGGAACAAGGTAGAAGGAGGTATTTGTGGAAAAGCTGCTGAAATAACTCTCCCAACAGGCAATGCTATTACAAACAAGAGAACAAACAAAAAGCCTATTTTAGAAACCTTTATAGTTTGTTTGTTTGTTTGTTTATTTATTTATTTGACAGAGAGAGAGAGAAAGAGCACAAGCAGGGGGAGTGGCAGGCAGAGGGAGAAGCAGGTTCCCCGCTGAAAGCCCCGATGTGGGGCTCGATCCCAGGACCCTGGGATCATGACCTGAGCCAAAGACAGACACTTAACTTACTGAGCCACCCAGGCACCCCTGGAAAACCTTTATAAATAAAAGCATTTTGAATTGATGATGATTTAAAAAAAAATTGATTATACATTTTAAAATTTTGTTATTCTGCCATATTAGCTCACTTAATTTTTCTCAATTTGCTAGTATTTTACTACTACAATGAGATTGGCAGGGGAATGATTTTAGATAATAGTGAACTCTGATATC
>NW_028007820.1:0-935 GCF_054177405.1 Leptonychotes weddellii | reverse complement strand
GCTAAAACTGTTGGGGTGTTATCCCCCTGCCTTAGAAACGTCTGTGTGGTCCTTAGCACACAGACCAAGACCCACACGCCTCAGCCCGGACCCCAGCCCACGACAGTCTTACTGGGCTGGTCTTTCGGGTGGCACCTGCCCCCAATCCCTGTCCACTCCATCACTGTACCGCCCTTGGAAGGTACACATAAACAAAAGGGGAAAATGCACGTAAAAATGGTCAGAATCCTTCCAGGTCGTCAGAAGTAATCTTCTTTGTGTTTCCCGCACGGCGTCCACCTCATTTTACAGGCATCGAGGGTATTTTCAGAGGATGAGAAAACACGGCTGACCTTGTGTTCGGGACATTGAATCCGCCCTGATTGAGGGACAGGGAAGGGAAATTGCGCCGTGTCTTTGGTACTTCACGTCGACGTAACCTTATGCGTGTTACAGTCAAGACACATGGTGGCTCATGGACCGTCCTGGCGCCACTTGCTGAGGGACGGGATTGGGCGGCAGCCCCAACACCCTCTCCGGAGTTCTGTAGTAAGGTTTGTGATGAATAACAGTGACCTGAGCAGCAGGGGGTCCTTCTCTGCTCTTGCCTGGACTCCTTTCCTCTATCAGCCAGGGGGGGTCATTGTCCATAATTTGCTTTAAGTCCTCCCTGTAAAGTAAAGGAGTGAGTACACTCTGTTCTCGCTCCTGTGTTACCTTCATTAGTTAAGAGCAGTGTTATCTAGCGTCTTGACTAATCATTTCAGGACCAAGATGAACCAGAAGGGACTTACCTGTGTATAGTGTCATTATTGGTTTGGAATCCTCCGTTTCCTGCTGAAAGGGGGACTGATTTTATAAATACATACATGATTCTAGTCAATATTGAATGGGGGTTGACTTGTTCATTTTTAAACCCCAAACCGTGCGACTGATCACCTCGCCGTTCTAACGGG
>NW_028007819.1:0-935 GCF_054177405.1 Leptonychotes weddellii | reverse complement strand
GAGGGAGCCACAAGATGGAAGGAGTCTGGGTCCCCGTGTCATCGTGTGGAGGAGAGCTTGCCTGCCTACCAGGAACATCAGCATAGGACCGTTAGAGATTGAGAAATGCTAAGTAGTGATAAGCTGCTGACCCGTTAGACTTCTCTGTCAAGCAGCTAGCATTGCCCTAACTAACACACAGAAGCTAATCGTTCATTGTTAAGCTATGGAACTTAGTGGGGGCCGTGGAGACACTCGACAGGCATCTGTGATGAGGGTAGACAGCACGGCCTCACGGCTTTCTCCTCACTCCCACATTCAGGGAGGAGTTCATGTTGCTTCTGAGTCGAGGGAGGGACTCAGATGTGGGGGTTAAAACTGACTGATGAGCCAAAACTAATCTACAGTGTCAGAAGTCAGGATACTGGTTTTCCTTGGGGTGGGGGGACTAGAAGGGGCACACGGAGGGCTGGGAATGTTCTGTTCCTTGATCCAGATGCTGGGTGCTTGGGTGTGTTCCGTTTGCGAAAATTCAGTGAGCTGTATGCATACAATTTCTGCACTTTCTGTATGTATATTGTATTTCTAGAAAACACATTTTAAATGCCCAGTGGAGGGAAGGTAGGGTGTGGAGAAAAAAGGGTGGAAGGAGATGGGGTGGAAACAAGGAGAGGGTGTTGATAGAGGGAGCGGGGAAGGCAGCCTGAGACGGATGCCTCCTCTCTCTTCCTGGCAGGCCACCTGCCCCACTTCCCCACTAATGAACGATTAGCTTCTGTGTGTTAGTTAGGGCAATGCTAGCTGCTTGACAGAGAAGTCTAACGGGTCAGCAGCTTATCACTACTTAGCATTTCTCAATCTCTAACGGTCCTATGCTGATGTTCCTGGTAGGCAGGCAAGCTCTCCTCCACACGATGACACGGGGACCCAGACTCCTTCCATCTTGTGGCTCCCTC
>NW_028007818.1:0-935 GCF_054177405.1 Leptonychotes weddellii | reverse complement strand
TATAATTTCTATTCTCCCAATCACTTCAAAAAGGAAAATGATTACAGTCATTATAGGAAAGGGAGAAAAACATGTTGAGCACATCCCATGTGCCAAATACTGCTCTAAGTACTTTACCTGCATTATGTTAGTTACAGATCTTTTATAGACAAGAATAAAAGCAAATCTCTTATTTGGGAGAGAGTCCATATATAGAGATTTAGCATAGTGGGGCATTTGATTTGTGGAAATAGATAACATTTAGTACATTTGTGAGAAGCTGTGCCTTTTTGGGATGTGAAGAACTAGAAACATGCTTTGGTAAATCAAATTGCTGTGTAATGAAGCAGAAGAAAGAATTTCATTCAGTAGAAAGGGCTAGTCAGTTAAGAGGAAGACAGAAGTTTAAATCAGAAAGCCCTACGAAGCATAGGTACCATAACAGGAAAAACAGGCTGTGCATACAGAGTGGTAACGGGTGTGGTGTGGGCTTTCAGTCAGGAAAGACTTCTCAGCTGAAGTACTTTTTAAACCAACAGCAAAACTATGAGGAAAGGAAATAGTGTTTGTGACAAATGAATCTGCATCTACAAAGTCTTCTTTAGTTTCTATGAAAACTTTTAATAGAACCGATCATAAAACTTCATGAAACAAAGCTACTTTTCAGAAGATTAAAGGAAGAGAAATGAAAGTCTTATTCAAGACTGATCACCAGCTACATTCAATGTATGCACAATATAGAGTTTAATTGTCCTATTCAAAGAAACTTAAGACATGTTTCTTGCCATTGCTTCAACCCCGGAGAAGCGAATGTGCACAAAGTGACAGGGCAGCAGTGTTTAATGTCTGATCATGTCTGATTAATTTATCCAAAATCTGAATCCTTCCCACCAGATTCATTACTAAACATCTCCTGCCTGGTAATGGGAGAGCCTCGAATGAGGTTGTCCTGTTTC
>NW_028007817.1:0-936 GCF_054177405.1 Leptonychotes weddellii | reverse complement strand
ATAAAGCATTCTGGAATATACCAAAGTTTGTGTATAATGTCTGACCAAACCACCTTGCTGATGAATCATTAATCACTTCAATTATAGGTAATTTGTTAACATTTATGATTCTTACAGAGAAAATAAACAAACTTCATACATTTAAAAAGTGTTTTTCATCTAACCTTTGCATTAGTACTTAAAATACACATTTCTATTTTAAGATAACATTTAAAAATTAATCTAATACAACAGCAGCATAAATATAACTCTGCAATAACAAAAAAAGCTAAACTGGGATCCACAGTTAAGTTATTCTCATGTTTACAAGTATGATTCTGAAATAAATACTACTTCTAAGCAGCTGTTATCGGCTTTTTTAGGTTTGGTTTAAATACATGTATTTTCGGTTTGGGGAAGCTTATTATATTATATTCCATGCACTGTTCTGACAGGGTTAAGAGCCAACCAGCCCTAAAAACTGAAGTACTCAGTCTGCAAAACAGGCAGAAAAAAGTTAAAATGGGATTCCTACATAACATCAAAAGCATGTGATATTCTGCAGCAACTGGGAGTACTCAGGATTGGCAAATTGTTCTCTTTTTAACTGATTTTATCAGAAGAGTTTAAGAAGGAGCATATTTTACCACTATCAAGTACATTTAAAAGTGACATGTTTCTTTTGTTCTAATTTGACTCCGCTGAATGACCTAGCTAGTTAACTGGTCACTAGTAATTTGGTTACCAGGCAAATCAAGCCTGCAAGAAAGGAAGCCAATATTTAAATTACTGTGTTATTGTGTGACCCATTCAAATGATTTATTTTCAACATAAACATATAAACTCAGTATGAGATGCCTAGCTAAAGCAAGCACCACCAACAAAACCAAGACAGTTTCTCTTCTTCTAAGGTTTAGGCTTTGCCCAGAATTCCTTATACATGGAATAGCCCATACC
>NW_028007816.1:0-11986 GCF_054177405.1 Leptonychotes weddellii | reverse complement strand
CAAATATCTTCTCCCATTCTGTCGGTTGTCTTTTGGTTTTGTTGACTGTTTCTTTTGCTGTGCAAAAGCTTTTTATCTTGATGAAGTCCCAAGAGTTCATTTTTGCCCTTTCTTCCCTTGCCTTTGGTGATGTTTCTAGGAAGAAGTTGCTACGGCTGAGGTCGAATCTTACACATTCTTTTAAGACCCATACTCCTTCCCAGGAAGGTGGCAGTTACTTAACAGGTACTCAGTAAATATTGATGAATGGTTAAAGGAAAGACTCTCTACTTTGAAAAAGTTAGAAAATCTAAGACCCTGCTCCTTAGAGGAAGACTATCTCAAACAGATGAAACTGAAGTTTGATCAAGAAGATAAGCTTGAACTTTGTGGGTTTACCCTTTAACCTATTCCAAATCCTATGGAATGACAAGAAATATATGGGTGTGGAGAGAGAAAGCCCATAAGAGTACTGAGAAACAAGAGTTGTAGCAGTAGACCACAGATTTTGATCATTCTCTAAACAATAGAAAGCAGATAGAATTAGAGTTACAAAAAAAGTGAAATCCGGTAAACCATGAGTCCAAAATACATGACTGATGAAGAGAAGACTTTGGAATGAGAAATGCAAGATGCTCTGAGTGCACAGTTTATAGAAAAAGTGTGCAGAGGGTGAATAAGATATGTGCATAAAGTCACTAAGGCTCTCGGTCTCTCTACCTGCGTCCTACAATTTTACTTCAACTCAGCAGAGCTACCTGGTACTTGTACCACTGAAAAGCAGTTCATGTGGGCACTGAGCCAAGGAAGCACTGAGAAACTGAGACCTAGGGGATGGGTTCCCCGGGGATGGGAGGTATTTGTACCCAACATCAAACCCTAATAAAGAAAAATCCTGAAAAGTTCTAAAGTGAAAATAATGGGTTATTTACAAAGATATGGGGATTAAATTCACCTACCACTTCTCAATAGCAACACTGGATGCTAAAAGAAAATGGGCCCCATGTTGTTATTCAGAATCTACACCCTGTCAAACTTACATTCAAGTATGGGGACAAAATAAAAATTTTGGATCTGCAAAGACTTGGGAATTTTGCCACCCACAAATATGTCTGAGAAAAATTGATGAAAGGATAATCCAATAAAATAAATAACAAAACCAAGAAAAGGATATCAGAAAGAATAATGATCAAAGAAAACACTAAAAGTTACAGTTAGGTTAAATCACTGTTGATGCTTGATGTTTTAAAAATGTATAAAATAACCATCTGGAACTAACATCCCAGATGTTCTCAACATGGAGTCTGCCAGAGAGGGTAGTGGGAAGTGCAAGAATACTAAAATTTTTACTCTTATATAAGAGAAAGATATAAGTACTATGCTATTGACCGATTGTTAAAACTGTTAAAAATATGAATAACCCTAGAGAAATAGACATATAAATTTCAAATTACTAGGGAGGAAATTTTATGGAACAAAATATATATATATAATCAATTCAGCAAAGGGCATGATAGAAAGAAAAACAAAAAAACCCCAGTAAAATCAAATATCAGCAATTACAAACAATGTCATTTTAAACTCTCTAGAAAAAAATAGCTACATGGAGACTACAACAGGCCCACTGAAATTAAAAGACAGAATGGAGGGCGCCTGGGTGGCTCAGTTGGTTAAGCGACTGCCTTCGGCTCAGGTCATGATCCTGGGGTCCCAGGATCGAGTCCCACATCGGGCTCCCTGCTCGGCAGGGAGTCTGCTTCTCCCTCTGACCCTCCTCCCTCTCATGCTCTCTGTCTCTCATTCTCTCTCTCTCAAATAAATAAATAAAATCTTTAAAAAAAAAAAGACAGAATGGATTTTTCTTTAAAGGGTATAAAAATATTTACTAGGTAAATGGCAATAAAAATTATCAGAAATGGCATGTATAGTAAAATTAACATCAGAAAATGGAATACAGTAGAAAGTATTTAATAGGATAAAGTGGATACCTAGAATTAATAAAATGTAATCCAATAAGATGAAATAGTCATAAACTCTTATCCATCTAGCTGCAAAACTAAATATGCACAAATGTGTGAGAGAGAATGTGTGTGTGTATGTGTGTGTGTGTGCAGCAAAATCTGATGAAAACACAAGGAGAAACTGAAAAATCCTCAAACACAGAAGGAACTTTAACCATGCCCCTTTCAAGTAGAAAAGAAAGAGGAATGGACACAGGAGAGGGAGAGAGAGAAGGGAGAGGTTGAGGACAGGAGAGAAGGAGAAAGAATATGTTCTGGGAAAAGACAATTTATCCTAGTCACTTGAGAAGATTTGGAAAACTGAATACACAAACAATAGTAGAAAAATGTTTATGACTTTCTCAAAAGTTTCCTTTTTTTTTCTAAAATAATAGCGATATCCTCTAACAAACAAAATTAAAGACGAATAAAAAAACCACTCTGAGATGAGTTTATAAAAACATTCCAACTGTTTCAGAAATTAGGAAATTCCTATGAGACCAGCCTAACTCCAACACCAAAACCAAGCAAATACTACAAAGAAGAAATCAAAGAAGCAATTATTTTTCTAAGACTCCTAAATAAAATATAAGCAAATTAGATACAGTTATGAATTAACAGATTACAATATCATGACAAGCCAAGTTTAACTCTGGAATACCAAAATGGTTTAACATCAGGAAAGCTATTAATATAATTAGGTATGATAATAGATTTAAAGAGAAACCCAATATGATCATCTTAATAAAAACTGAAAAGCATTTGATAGCATCTAACAGACTCGTTTGAGCAAACAAATTTTTTGGCAAGATGGAAATAGAAGAGAATGTCTTCAATGTTACAAAGGCTTTTTACAGAAGCCTACAGCAATTATATATAAGATGACTCACTAACCGCATTCCTATTAGAGTTAGGGGGAAAGAAAGATTCTTTTCAACATTATACTGCAGGCTTAGCCACAAAAATGTCAAAGTAAATATGTAAATGGTGTAAAGAGCATAAAGACATCTATAAAACTGTCATAATTTTCTACAGTAGGATCTTCCACATCTAAAAGAATTGTGGGATTCTACAAACAAACTATTAGAATAAGAAAATCCCATAAGATGACAGACAAATCATCACATAGAAAAATCAATAACAATCTTATAAATTAGCATATAGTATGAACCAGAAAACATAATTTTTAAAAATCCTGATTATATACACACACATATACACACCAACACACACACTATTAAAACATTTGGGAAAAAAATGCCCAAGAATAGCATGGAAGTTTTGAAAAGAAAAAAATAGAAGTTACTTGCTCTACCAACTTACTATCTATAATATTTTTAAAAAAACTATTGTAATAAAAGCAACTGGACTATTGATTAAAAAATAGAACACAATTTGAGAATTGAGAAACAACTCCATCCATATATATAGAGAGCTTGCCCTCAGCACATGGTTAGTTGTGGGGCAGATTGGATTTGAACCAGACCAGTCTGGCTCCCAATCCAGTTCACTACTCTGCCATGGTTTCCCCCCCCTTCCATTTATCAAATTGGTACAATTCTTTTAAAAAAATTGGTGATAGTTTTATTAAGAATGGGGGAATGTGCTATGGTGAGCGCTGTGAATTGTGCAAGACTGTTGAATCACAGATCTGTTCCTCGGAAACAAATAATACATTATATGTTAAAAAGAAGAAGAAGAAGAAGAAAGCAGGAGGGGAAGAATGAAAGGGGGGAAATCGGAGGGGGAGACGAACCATGAGAGACTATGACTCTGAAAAACAAACTGAGGGTTCTAGATGGGAGGGCAGTGGGGGGATGGGTTAGCCTGGTGATGGGTATTAAAGAAGGCATGTTCTGCATGGAGCACTGGGTGTTATACGCACACAATCAATAATGGAACACTACATCAAAAACTAATGATGTAATGTATAGTGATTAACATAACATAAAAAAAAAAGAATGGGGGAAAACTGGGGCACCTGGGTGGCTCAGTCAGTTGAGCACCTGCCTTCAGCTCAGGTCATGATCTCAGGGTCCTGGGATAGAGCCCCGCATCGGGCTCCCTGCTCAGCGGGGAGTCTGCTTCTCCCTCTCCCTCTGCCTGCAGCTCCCCCTGCTTGTGCTCTCTCTCTCTTGCTCACTCTCTCTCAAATAAATAAATAAAATATTTAAAAAAAGGAATGGGGGAAAAATTCATTCTCAAACGTTCTTGGTGGAGGTATAAATTGATAAAGGCTTTTTGGAGGGCAATGTGGCAGAGTCTTTAAAAGCATTTTAGAAGTCCAATGTGCTATCCATTGCGCCACGGAGCCTTTAAAAGCATTTTAAAGCATACCATTTGACCCAAGAATTCCACTTTTAGGAAGTTATCATTAAGGAATAGTTGACATATGCAAAAAATGTTTGAAAAAAATGTTATGGCAGCATTAGCTGTAGGAGTGGAAATTTAGAACCAACATATCTGTCAGTAAATACGCTTCTAATGAAACAATTTGGTGACTATCTTTATATAATAAAATAACATTTGGCTTCTAAGAATGAAGTAGGCTTATAAGAACTGATAGGAAATGACTACAAAACTTATTGACCTATTGCTCCCTTAAAAAAACAAATTTCAGAAACAAACCTATTCAGAATTTTTAAAATAAAGAAAGAACAGAAGGAAGGATGGATGGAAAGAAGGAAGGGAGGGAGGAGGGAGGGTTTTGTGTGTGTGTGAGCATGTGTGAGTAATTGCTTAGAAAAGGAATTAAAAACACACATCAAGCAGTTTCCACTATGACTAGTGGTTCCTGCTGGAGAGAGAAACCAAAGCACGTGGGGTTGGAAGACAGAGAGAGGAAGAAGATAAACATTAATGTATACTGAATATCAATAGCTATTCCTTGAATTTTTTACAATGAGAAGATGCTCCTGTCATGGAAACAAAAGGAATACAAAGAAAAATAAATAATGGAACATGATAAAATTGAAACTGAATCCACAGAAAACAGAAACAATAAGGTAAAAACTTTGAGCAGCCTATTATTGACATGAATCACCCCAATTCAGGGTCATGGCAAGGATATACAAAATCTGGAACATAAATGTGATCTATTGTACTAGAGGTCCAGGGTTAACCATTCAAGAAAAAGAGCCCAAATCAATCTATTATACAAACTTCACAACATCTTCCTGTTTTAGGAGAAATGGGTTCTGTGTTGAGTGTTTTTTATGTCATGCCAAATCATTTTGCTAAGATCTGTTGGCAATTCAGCCTTGCGTTTTCAGATTCCCTCTCATTTTACCAACCTGAAGCTGCATCCTTAACACAAGATTGATCCTGAACTAATTTCGCAGACTGATGCAGAGGTAGCTGCGGCAGAAATAACTTTAGATTTCTATTCTCTTTTCCTTGTTAAAACATGCACGGCATTACTCATTACAGTTAATCAGACTCACAACACTTCATCCTGGGTGAAAATAATAGGCCCCATTGTACATTAGTAACCAGGTTACACTGCCTTTCATTGCTGCAGTTAACACCTATTATTTCTCCCGGCACCAATATTCCGAATCAGGATCATTCAGCTCTGAAGTGGGTTAAGCGTTTGTGTGTGCAGCACTTCTTTTGTGAGAAGCAGGAGTTCAAGGTTGCTGAGCCTCTGTCCCAGTTGATGAGCTGCCTGCAAAAGTGTCAGTGTGGATATCCACAGCGAGCACTCTGTATTTAGAAAGGAAGCATTGGGTGTCTTATTAACATGTTATGGTGCAACACGCCTGGGACTCAGAAGAACAGAAGCATCGTGGCACCCAGATACCAGCTTTCCTGTCTGTTTGTAGGGGGAACCCCTGGGAATGAGGGAGACACCAAGCCTCTTCTAAATGCTTCCACATGCTTCAAGTAGAGGCAGCAGATAGGAGCACAGTGAGCAGGTGTGCCCTTCCTCCCACTGCCCCGAAGCATGTACAAGCAGAAGAGGCATGGGGAATAAAAAATGCAGGATTTAGTGTTTTTAGACAGAGAAATTGATATACTAGTCACTTGGTAACATAGAAAATACAGTTTTCCTGTTTTCAACAAGTTTAAAGCTATCAGAGTATAATTTTCAAAAAGTTAAACATGTCTCTCTATAAATATTAAGTGAGCACATGTCAAAGATTTGCTTAACTCATTGATGAGAGAACCAGAAGAACAGTAAAGCTAGTTCAAAGAGGACTTGAGAGACTGAGTTAGTTATATATAGGCTATGAAAAAATGTTAGACAAGATTGCTAAATTACATATAAAACTGGGTAAAGTCCTATGGGGTAATGAAACTGTAACTCCTTGGGTTTCCCCTTCTTGCTCTGGGCAAGAATAATTTGTATTAATATCAGTTTTATAGAAGTTAATATTTACCCTTACAGAGTGATAAAATATCCTAATCAATAATAAGTAGTAGATCAAACAAAGAGCCATCGCCCTGGAGAACTAGATCAACTTTGGGCAGCCTAATAGGCAATGTTCAGTCATGACATTGAAAAAACATACAGTCATCCCTTCACCTATTTCTAATGTCAGGACTGTGTTTCTTACATAGCTGTGTTCATGATAGTCTTTGGATGGTGAATAGAGATTACTATATGCATCTCTAGAATTACAACATGCCTAAAATGTTTGTATTTCCCCAAGATTCCTATGTGGAAGCCCTAATTACCAATGTGATCATATTTGGAGGTGGGGTCTTTGGGAGGTAATTAGGTTTAGATGAGTTTATGAGGGTGGAGCCCCCAAGATAGGATTAGGGCTCCTTTAAGAAGAGACATGAGAAAGATCTTCCTCTGTCTCTCTCTCTCTCACACACTCTCTCTCACTTACCCTGCATGGGGCCATATAAAAATAACAGCAAAGAAGATGACCATCTGCAAACCAGAAAGAGAACTTCATCAGACACTGAATCTGCTGGCACCTTGATCTTTACTTCCCAGCCTCCAGAACTGTGAGGAATAAATGTTTCTTGTTTAAACTACCCAGTCTATGACATTTGTTGTAGCAGCTGAAGCAGACTAAAACAAAGAGTAAGAAAAGACACCAAGAGATGATGATGTTCAAGTCTCTCTCCCTACACATGTTCAGGTCAAGTGACAAGAAGTCAGTATTGTGTAAGCATTAAAGGCAAGAGCTTAGAACTCTGCAGACTGAGGTTAGGTATTTATTCTACCACTTTTTAGCTAAATATAAGCTAAGACCCAGTTTTCTCATCTGTAAATGGAAATAATAGCACCTGCTTCAAAGAATAGGAGTGAGGAGTAAATGTGATAATCCAAGCAAAGTGTTTGTCTTAGGCTGCTTAGCATTTACTAAATAGTTTTTAAAATATTGTAGCTATTGTTATACCTTGCAACCAAGTCCTATCACCATTCATAGTCTGGAGAATATGGTCAAATTTAATTTAAATTAGATTCAACTTAGGTAGAGACGGGAAACTCACAAAATAATAATTTTGCAATGTAATTTACCTCCTGGCTGAAAAGTTGTCCTGGAATTGGCTTTCTATGCATTCCAGGGTAGATTTTAAACAGATTGGCTCTAGGATTATAGCCTCACTGTTCTTTCTCTAAGGAGAAAAGGAGAAGTAAGAGATGAAGTAGTTAAATGTAATGTTGGTATAAGACATAAACTTGATTAGGATGATGGAAAGATGGGCTTGAGTGAGAAAAGTAAGGTGGGCCTCCCAAGACTGTTTAAAAAGTCAGATATGACTTTATCTTAGTGGTACGTCTGTGATTTTATGATCTAAAAGGGGCTGAAAATATCTATTCAACCTACCTCACAGGATGGTATAAAGATAAAAGAAATAAAGGGAAGAAAGCTATAAAAGTATGTTCTGCTCATTCAGCTAATAGGATTCTTACCTTTTTACCCTGCTTACTGGGTCAGTGGGAGGTCAGGAAACTCAGGCATTCCATTCTGAGCTACACAATGGTTATGAGATTTAAACATCTTTTTGACAAGAACAAGAATCCTCAATCTCCCTTCAGCTTTTTATAGTGAGTTTTCTGGGTGAGATAGCAATGGACACAGTCTACAAACTTTATTAGTTTGCATCAACATGTTCTACTGATCAAAGTTTAGGTATATGCAAATTTTTAAAAATACCCTTGCTATACATTTTTAAACAATTTCATTCAAGTATAAATTACATACCATAAATTGACCCAGTTTAATATAACAAAGATTCTTAGTAAATTTTTAGAGTTGTACAACTATCACCATAATGCAGTTTTAGAACCTTTCCAACACCCAGAAAGATCTCATGTTCCCAGTTGTTGTTACTCCTGTTTTCCATCCCCAGGTACAGATAACCTTAATCTACTTTTTCTCTATAGATTTGCCCTTCCTCCTTCCTGGACACTTTGTAAAAATGGAATCACACAACATTCTGTCATTTGTGTCTGGTGCCTCTTATTTTCTTTTAAAGTAATCTCTACATTCAATGTGGGACTCCAACTCATGACCCCAGGATAAAGAGTCACAGGCTCTACTGACTGAGATAGCCAGGCAACCCTCTGGCACCTTTTATATAGCATAACTTTTCCAAGGTTTATTCATGTGTAAGCATGCTTCAGTAGTTTGTTCCTTTTTATTGTTGAATAGTACATTGTATGGAATACCACACTGTCCTTGTCCATTCATCAATTGATGCACACTTGCATTGTTTCCAATTGTTGTTTAGAATGAATAATGCTATGAATTTCTGTGTACAGTTTTTTTATGGACATCTATTTTCATTTCTTTTGGGTAAGACCTAGGAGTAGAATTGCCTTACGATAAGTTGATGTTGAAGCTTTTATTAAACTGCCAAACTCTCAAAATAGGCATACCATTTCACATTTCCACCAGCAATGTATGAAAATTCCAGTCTCTCTACATCCTTGTCAACTTTTGCTATTATCTTTTCTGATTGAAATGGTATCTCATTGTGTTTTTAATTTGCATTTTTCTAAAGAGTGGTAATGTTAAGCTTCTTTGCATGTGCTTCTATGCCATTCAAATATTTTCTTGGAGAAATACTATTTGAATCATTAGTCTATTTTTAAATTGGGTTGTTTGTCTTCTTCTTTTTTTTTTTTAAAGATTTTATTTATTTATTTGAGAGAGAGAGAATGAGAGACAGCATGAGAGGGAGGAGGGTCAGAGGGAGAAGCAGACTCCCTGCCGAGCAGGGAGCCCGATGCGGAACTCGATCCCAGGACTCCAGGATCATGACCTGAGCCAAAGGCAGTTGCTTAACCAACTGAGCCACCCAGGCACCCTTGGGTTGTTTGTCTTCTTATAATTGAGTTATAAGTGCTCTTTATTTACTCTGTGTACCAGTCTTTTATCCAATATATAATTTGTAAATATTGCTTCCCTAACTTAGTCTTCTCATTTTCTTAATGGTGTCTTTAGAAGCTTAAAAGTTTCAATTTTGAAAAGTCCATTTTATTACTCTTTTCTTTTATGAATAGTGTTTTTGTTATCATATATAAGAACTGTTTGCCTAACCCAAGTTTATGAAGATTTTCTTCTATGTTTTATTCTATTTTTATAACTTTAACTCTTACATTTAGATCTATAGTTTATTTTTCACTAATATTTGTTTATAGTGTGAAGCAAGGTCAAAATTAATCTTTTTTACATGTGGATATCCAAAGGTCCCAACACCATTTGTTGAAAAGATTATCCATTACATATTAAATTACCTTGGCACCTTTATTGATAATCAATAGAACATACTACAAGGATTTTTTTCTGGATTCTATATTCTAGTCCATGGGCTATATATCTAAGGTTGCACAAGCATTACCCTTTCTTGTTTACTGCAGATATTTTCAGTGTTTTTAGCCCTACATCTTGAATATCATCATCTAGAGGTCTAAAAATATAAAAAGGAATGTTTATAACCTGTACTTTGTATAAAAAAATCCATAATATCAAGATGATCACTATGAATATTCATACTTCCAAATTTGTAATATATTAACACATAAAACATAGTACTATTGACAATTGTGTTAATAATAAAAACCACCTAGGAGCTTATGCATCTGATGAATTTTCTAGATTAAAACTACAAGTGTGGACAACTAACTGTTAGCTTATTGTCATGTATAATTCACCTATAAAGACCTTATTTCTAAATAAGGTCACAATGTGAGAATCCAGGTGGATATGCATTTGTTGGGGAGGTGGGATTTTCAACCTAATCCAGGTCTGTGATGATAATCCCATTGTCCCAGCCTATTAATTATCTAGGAAAGAGCACATGACTCACTTTCATCCAGGGAGACTAAAACGGCTATCTATTGGGAGATGTGGGGAAAATGTGTTCTATTTGATTTTAAAAAAAAAATACAGGCATAACTTTTATGTTTTCCTGTCTCTGAATGTTGTCACATGAAGATGTAATGCTGAGCTGAGGCAATCATCTGTGGCTATAAGGGGAAAGCCAGGAGCAGTGCAGGGTGGCTGATGGAAGTCTTTTCATCAGGGAGATGCTGAATTAACCAACTTTGCAGATTCCTAACTCTGGGATTGTTGTTAGGAAAGGCAATAAAATCCCTATTGATTAAGCCATTGAATTCAGGTTTACTATTATTTGCAGTCAAATCATCCTAACTATTCCATAATACTTTTTCAGAAGATAACAACTAGAAGCCAGAGTGGCTCAGGAAGCTGTTGATCTGCCCCACAGCAATAGAAGAGACACCAGTACAAATCCATTTTCTTTTCAAATTTTCTCACTTTGAGATTGACTCACTAAGCAAAAAGCCTATAACCAACCTTTCAAATTTAATGCTGGAATATAATATAGAGACTGGGCAGAAAGAGCATTGGAATATTCTGTGGGAATGGCAATGGTTCTCTTAGAAAAATGGGACCATCCAGGAAGAAAAGAGGGAAAATAAAATGAGAATTATAAAATAAAGAGATTGCTTCCTTCTCTCTGATAACTTAGGAGACTAGCCTGTATAGGCAGCAATTCCTGTATCCTGTAACTTCCACAGGTAAAAAGAGAAAGAGATCACAGCTGTGAGCAGAGGTGGAGAGTACACAGGCAAATGGGAGAGGTGGTGGTTAGACTGGAGGTAAACTAGTTGTCCTGGATGACCCTGGTGATACAGTGAGGCACCAGGGATGCTGACAATGAAGCATGGAGATCAAAGATCTGGTATGCCAGTCCAGGTAACAAAAGAAAATATTGAATACACAGCATATATTCTTTAAAATTATGTCATATAGCCTGTGTTATCCATACTTAAAATATATACACAGTGTAAATGTTAAATATACCACATATATGTTTATGCAATCTATGAAATAAAAATGTATGCTATATAAAACTTTCTATCATTTTTACACATAGGTTGTTTATTTTGTATATAATTAGGGAGGACAAAGGACTATAAAACTCAAATAATTTATGAAATTTACTCCTAAGATAAATTCCTTTAAAAAAATTACTTCTTCATTTTGATAATGGAGGAATAGCTTCTACTGTATTTACCTTTACAAAGATAATAGCTATCAAATCTGGACACACATGCATACATACATACAAACAAATAATTAAATTAAGGGAGGAAAAAACCCCACATTACCTGAAGACAATGACAAGCAAACAAAAGTAAGGAAAAGCTGAGAATAATTTACATTTAAAAGAAGGGAATGGAATGGCACTGGGTAAATTTCCAATATTTTATGAAATTTTGCCTGAAGGCAGTTCCAGTTAGCACCAAATGGAGTTACTAAACCTCAAAAGAATACCTGCAATTTTACCAATAGGATTTGAAGTGACCACAGCAGGTACAAATTGAGAAGAGAAATCCCATAAAAGAGATACCCGCAGAGAGAGTCCTAAATTCTGCATAAAAAAAAAATCTGTTTAGAGGGGGCGGAGCAAGATGGCGGAGGAGTAGGAGACCTAGATTTCATCTCCTCTCAGGAATTCAGCTGGATAGGGATCAAACCATTCTGAACACCTACAAACCCAACAGGAGA
>NW_028007815.1:0-936 GCF_054177405.1 Leptonychotes weddellii | reverse complement strand
CCCTCCCCCCTCTCATGTGCTCTCTCTCATTCTCTCTCTCTCAAATAAATAAATAAAATCTTTAAAAAAAAACAAAAAACAAACAAACAAAAAACTAATGATGTAATGTATGGTGATTAACATAACAATAAAAAATTAAATTAAAAAAACCCCTATACATAAAGGGGAGCCTGGGTGGCTCAGTTGGTTAAGTGTCTGATTCTTGGTTTTGGCTCTGGTCGTGATCTCAGGGTCCTGAGATTGAGCCCTGCATCAGGCTCTGCATTCAGTGTGGAGTCTGCTTAAGACTCTCTCTTTCTCTTGCCCCCCCCCCGCATGCTCTCTCTCTCTCTCTCAAATAAACAAATAAATCTTTAAAAAATATATATACATACAACGCTTTCAGTATAAGAGGACTCAGAGTAGAATGTGAGCTTCTGTTACCAAAACCGTGGGGTCTGAAGGCTGCTGTAAGCTGGTATGAAGGTTGGGGTCTGCACAAGGGTTCCAACGGCCTTCAGGGCTGAAATTCTGCAAGCTCTGCTCACTGGGTTGTGCTCGGGTTGTGCTGGCCATGGAGAAAGGGCACATTTTTCTAATTTCACAAAAGCACCCTGTAGACTGGTGGGCTGCCCAGGGTGTCTGGCCTTTACAATTTCAAATTTGGCAGACCCTGGAGGAAATGATCAACCCACAAAGATCAATGTAATGTAAAATGTAATGTAAAATGGAGTTTGGAAATTTACTTTCTTTTTCTTTTTTTTTTTTGGAGAAGAAGAGCAATTCTCTTTATTTCAGACCATTTGGCGTCTCTTTTCCGTTTTTGAGGAGTTTGGTCTCATGTAGCTTTACCTGGATTACTTTGAGCAAGCCTTTCAATCCTGACACTGACTTCCTGTCAGCTATAATTATACCTATCTTGAAGTTGTGCTGTTGAGGATAGAGAGTTCAAGCAGC
>NW_028007814.1:0-936 GCF_054177405.1 Leptonychotes weddellii | reverse complement strand
TTTTTTTTTTTTTACACATTTTTTAAGGGGGAATAACTTTGTTTACAAAATCAAAATTTTTTTTAAGATTTTACTTATTTGAGGGAGAGAGCACAATGTGGGGAGAGAGGCAGAGGGAGAGGGAGAAGCAGACGCCCCGCTGAGCAGCGAGCCCGATGCAGGGCTCGATCCCAGGACCCTGAGATCATGACCTGAGTCAAAGGCAGATGCTCAACCAACTGAGCCACCCAGGAGCCCCTGCCAAATCAAATTTTTAATGACTATTAGTTATAACTCCTTATTTTCTACTTCTCCTGCAGATGTATTTTCTACTTTTCTCTCTTCCATATCTTTCTGCTTGATACATTTTCAGCCATATTGCCTCCCACAGCTCCAGGTCTCACTGGATTCTGGCCAAACAGTTCCTTTCCTCTGCAGCTGGAGGTGCTAACAGTTCCCACTGTGGCTACCTGCTGTGGGCTTTTCCAATGAGTTTGGGTGACTTACCTCTGCCCCATCTCTGTGCAGAGACTCTTGAGCAAATTACCTTCCCTTAAACCTTTGCATATGTTACATTTCTGTAGAATCCTGACTAATGGAGGCCATTTTGAATGTTCTATTCCTTTCCTTGAGTCAATTTTAATAATTTATGATTTTATGTGCATGATGTGATCTCTTCATCTAAGGTTTCAAATGGCGTGGAGTACAGTTGTTGGTATTACTGTTTTATAATTCTTATTTTTTACATCCCTAGGTATTTTGTTTCCAAAAATACTAATTCTGTATTTCCTGTTTTCTTTTCTTTTTTCTTTAAGCCTCTACCTCTGGGTTTGTAGTGAAGTAACATAGTTGTGAAGAGGATTATCTCTGGAGCTAAGATGTCTGCTTGAATTGTAGCTTCATAATACATTAGATGAATGACTCTTTATGCCTTAATTTCTTCCTGTATTTTTTTTT
>NW_028007813.1:0-936 GCF_054177405.1 Leptonychotes weddellii | reverse complement strand
TGCTGAGTACAGAGCCAGACGTGGGGCTCGATCTTGTGACCCTGAGATCATGACCTAAGCTGAAACCAAGAGTCAGATGCTTAACTGACTAAGCCACCCAGGCGCCCCTAATTCAGACATTTTTGAGAAATGGGACTTTATTTCTTGATCTCAAAGTCTGTACCTAGCGCAGTGCCAGAAAGAAGGAAAGGATTTTTTTGGGGGGGGAGGGGGTAGGTGGGCTGTGTCAGGAACTCTCCTAGGCACTTAAAATGTAATATAATGAAAAATATAGTCCCTGCCATCAAGGCACTCTACAATCTTTATAGGAAGAAAGATACATTCCCTGCCAGTATAACATGAGGATAGGATAGTGGTCTTAAAAAGCGCTAAGAGCCCAGAAGGACAAGGTGGAGCAAGAATGGCACAGAAACCTTCCCAGAATAAATGGGGTTTAGGGGAAATTAGCAGAAAGGCTCCCTGTTCCCTCTCTCTTTGCAGGAGTCGTGAGAGGTAAGCAAGTGTGTTGGTGAATCTGCCCAGACCCACCAAAGACTCCATGCCTTATTAAGAGTCATTACTCAATTAAACTTAATTACTTGGCCAAGAAGTGATGTACATGCAGATAGATTCGTAATAAGGACTGGGGTGAAATATTAAAACAGCTCTGGAACCACTTCTCAATTTAAAGCATCTGAGGGCTTCGAGGAAATTTTGTTGATAAGGAGCCTGATTAGAAGCCTCTGGACAGGGGCGCCTGGTTGGCTCATTCATTAAGCGTCTGCCTTCGGCTCAGGTCATGATCCCAGGGCCCTGGGATTGAGCCCCGCATCAGGCTCCCGGCTCCCCGCTCCGCGGGAAGCCTGCTTCTCCCTCTCCCACTCCCCCTGCTTGTGTTCCCTCTCTCACTGTGTCTCTCTCTGTCAAATAAATAAATAAAATCTTAAAAAAAAAAAA
>NW_028007812.1:0-936 GCF_054177405.1 Leptonychotes weddellii | reverse complement strand
GCTACAGGAACACACATACGGAAGCAATTTATTCTGCCTGGAGGGGTCCCAGGAAGCTCAGTGCTGAATGACTGGCCTGAGTAATAGGGTGCTAGCTTTCAAACATTCTCTGACTGAGACTTACCATTCAAAATATATTTCACATTGTTGTCTCAAACACACAAGCACATGTCTATTTAGACGACACTTACTGCGTGTGATACACTCTTGTAATTTTTCTTCTATTCTACTCCAAATGCTGATTAACACCCATTTAATTCAACAGCCTTTAGCAGTTCATGGATTGAAAACTTAGCTTTAAAAATCCTGAAATAGAGCATGGGCTTTGGAGTGACACAAAACTGGTTTTAAATCCTGGTGTGGTCAACCAGTAGTCCTGAGATTTGGACAGTTTGTTTAACTTTTCTGAGTCTGAGTTTCCCTGTCTACAGAGAAAGTGTAAGTGGTTACTACCTATCTGTCTGGGATTAAAGGAGGTAACAATTGTAAGCAGCTTCCTTCCTTTATTTTATTTTATTTTATTTTATTTTATTTTATTTTATTTTATTTTATTTTTTTAGGGAAAGGGAGAAGGAGGCAAGGCAGAGGGAGGGGGAGAGAGAGAATCCCAAGCAGACTCCATGCCCAGTGAGGAGCGCAACACAGGGCTTGATCTCATGACCCTGAGATCATGACCTGAGCCATAATCAAGAGTCAGATGCTTAACTGACTGACCACCCAGGCGCCCCGTAAACAGCTTTATATAGGTAGAGCTCAACAGATAGGTCAGTGGGGCACTGACAAAGAGTGGGAGAGGGGACACTCTGGGAACATTGATTCTTTGGTAGGATTGTCCCCATCACCCAAAACAGGTCCCAAATGATGGATATGCTTACAAGCTTAGGCAAAGGTGGAAAAGAGAAAGTTTACCAAGGCACTGCCCCCAGGAGAGTAGGT
>NW_028007811.1:0-936 GCF_054177405.1 Leptonychotes weddellii | reverse complement strand
GCACAGGCTACCCCTGAGAGAGGCCTTCCTGTTCTCTTCCAGGCTCTGATGAGAGGACCCCTCTTAGGCACCACTAGACGGGTCGGCTGGAGGCCTGTGCGGGGACGTGGGCTGATCCTTGTGCTCCTTGTTCGTGTAATGGGAAGCAGCCCTCAGAAGGACATGTATTTGTATGCAGCTACTCGGATGGCATTGAAATAAACACAGCACTTGTCAAACTACACAGCCGGGGAAGATGAACCGAAATGGAATGCTGACTTTTCTCACCACCATCTTTGGAAACCTCCTGCCTTCCTTGCCACCCACCTGGTGGTGGTAACTGTTTGGGGCAGTCCAGCCTTGCAGTGAAATGCTTCGGTGTCGGAGACCACCCTCTCTGTTCAGATCCATTTATTGATGGATAGGTTTATAATCTGTGGAACTGGTGAGGGAAGTCACTTCCCTGGGCTTCATTGCTTTCATCTATAGACTGGGCAGATCCATGCCTTGCTCAGATTTCGATTGGCTGGCTGACCATGGACTTGGGAGGGTGTGCTGGTTTACATAACAGAGAAGTACGCAGTCTCGTCCCTGGTCTGTGGTTATCTTAATACGTGAAAGCTGTTGTAGCGGGGTGGGATAACTCAGAGATCTGAATAATTCAGCAGACGCAGCAGAACCGGGGGGGATTCGGGGACTTAGAATCTTCTCCCTGCTCTGTCTCAAATACAGCTCAAGACAGTGACAGCGCGTAGGGGCAGGTTGCTTTACTTGACGCGACCTCACTCTTCTCGTCAACCCAATGGGGCGAACAGAGCGCCATGGGCTGTTGAAACGGGAGCGCAGAAGGGGAGGCGGCCGGCTCCGCGCTGGGATGCAGTCACGGCTCAATCAGTGGCTGTTGGAGCCCAATTGCTGGCAACGCCAACAGCGCTCTTTCTGGAGAGTAAGCAGCGA
>NW_028007810.1:0-936 GCF_054177405.1 Leptonychotes weddellii | reverse complement strand
ATGTTCCATGGGCAGTAGAGAAGAATGTGTATTCCGTTGCTTTGGGGTGGAATGTTCTGAATATGTCTGTGAAGTCCATCTGATCCAGTGTGTCATTTAAAGTCTTTATTTCCTTGTTGATCTTTTGCTTAGATGATCTGTCCATTTCAGTGAGGGGGATGTTAAAATCCCCCACTATTATTGTATTGTTGTCGATGTCCATCATTACATTATTATATAGAGTAGTTTCACTGCCCTAAAAATCTTCTGTGCTCTACCCATTCATTCCTTCGTGCTCTTTTCCACTGATTTCATTGTCTCCACAGTTGTGCCTTTTCCAGAATGTCAGATAGTTGCAATCATATAGAACATAGCCTTTTCAGATTGACTTATTTCAGATAGTAATATGTATTTAAAATTCTTCATGTCTTTTCATGGCTTGATGGCTTCTTTTTTTAAAGTGCTGAATAATATTCTATCGTCTGGATGTAGATAATTTAACCATTTACCTATAGAAGGACATTTAGTTACTTCCAATTTTGACAATTATGAATAAAGCTTCTATAAATCTCTGTGTACACGTTTTTGGGTGGACATAAGTTTTCAACTCATTTGGGTAAATACCAAAGAGTGCGATTGCTGGATCATATGGTAAGAGTATGTTTACTGTTGTAAAAAACTGCTAAGCTATCTTACAAAGTGGCTGTACCATTGTGCATTCCCACCAGCAGTGAATGAGAGTTCCTGTTGCTCCACATCCTTGCCAGCATTTGTTTAGCATTCCTTTCTATGCTTATTTTCCATCTTTATATCTTCTTTGGTGAGGTGTCTGGTCATATTTTTTGCCCATTTTTAAATTAGGTTGTTCGTTTTCTTATGGTTGAGTTTTGAGATTCATTTGTATATTCTAGTAACAGTTCTTTATCATATATGTTTTTGGCCAATATTTTCTCCCAA
>NW_028007809.1:0-936 GCF_054177405.1 Leptonychotes weddellii | reverse complement strand
AATAAGGTAGTATTGGATCCTGAACCCAAAGTACAAAATAAATACTGATGAGTCCATACTGATACAAATAATTGAATAAATACATGAATAGGAGAAATGAGGTAAATCTCCCTTGCAGAAAAATTCCAAATAATTTCTATCCATATTTCACCCTCAAGGAATAAAATCATACATCCTCACCCTGTAAGTGTAGGCTCTGTTCAGTGACCTCCTTCCAAAGAGTGCAGCTCACAGGGGTGGGGGGTAAGGGGAAGAACCACTTGACAGTGGCAAAGCCTGAAAAACACTCCCTCAGCTAGGTGATCAAGGTCAGTATTAGCAGAGGTAAATCACGTTAGTATGTACCCTTGATAAAATGACGAAAATGGCCCTTTACCTCTCTGGTCTTCTTCCCTAAAGCCCATAAACCCAGTCTAGTCATGAGAAATACATCAAATAAATTCCTCCTGAGGGACATCCTACAAAATATTTGATTGGTACTCCTTAGAACTGTCAAGGTCATCAAAAACAAGGAAAGTCTGAGAAACTGCTACAGCCCAGAGGAGCTGAAGGAGCTATGACAAGCGAATGTGGTATGGCATCCCAAATGAGATCCTGAAACAGAAGAAGACAATGGATAAAAGCTAAGAAAACATGAATAAACCAGGGACTATAGTTTGTAACAATATATGACTATGTAACAAATGTACCAGGCTAATGTCAGATGTTAATAATAGCGGAAACTAGGTGAGGGGGCATGTGGGAACGCTCCGCACTGTTGTTGTTTTTTTTAAAATTTCCCTGTAAATTTAAAACCATTCTAAGAAATAAAGGCTATTAAAAATGTTGTGGCTTAATCAAAAGGAATGAGATCTTGCCATTTGCAACGACGTGGATGGAACTGGAGGGTATTATGTTGAGTGAAATAAGTCAAACAGAGAAAGACATGTATCATAT
>NW_028007808.1:0-936 GCF_054177405.1 Leptonychotes weddellii | reverse complement strand
AGCATAACCCACGAAAATTTTCAAAAATAATAAACTGGGTTTAAAAATTATTTTAAAGGTTTATTTATCTATTTGAAAGAGAGAGAGAATGAGAAGGAAGGGCAGAGGGAGAGGGAGAGAGAATCTCAAGCAGACTCCACACTGAGCACGGAGCCTGTCACAGGGCTTGATCCCAGGATCCTGAGATCACAACCTAAGCCGAAACCAAGAGTCAGAGGCTTAGCCAACTGCACCACAGGCAGCCCCCCAATTTATTTTTTAAATTACTTTTTGAAAGATCCTGTTAATAAAATGGAAAGACAAGTCATAGACTGGGGGAAAATATTTAAAAATCACCAATCTAACAAATGACTTGTATAGAATATATTTAAAATTCTCCAAAGTCAACAGTGAGAAAACAAAACCCCATTTAAAAAAAAAAAATGGGCAAAATATCTACACAGGTACTTAACCAAAGAGGGTATACAAAAGCCAAATAAGCACAGTAGAAGACGCTCAATGTCGTAAGCCACCAGGAAACAGTAGGTAATGATTAGAATACCTAAAACGTACTGACAATACGAAGCTTTGGACTGGATGTGGAGCAACTAGAATGCTCATATATTACTGGTGGGAATGCAACATGGTAGAGCTGAGGAAAAAAATATGGGCATTTTGTTATAAAGTTAAACATACACTTATCACATGACACAGCAATCCTATTTCTAGACATTTATCCTAGATTCATGAAACCTTATGTTCACACAAAACACCTACATATGAATGTTTATACCAGCTCTATTTAAAATTGCTCCAACTGGAAGTAGGGATCCGAAGGGGTACGTGCACCCCAATGTTTATAGCAGCAATGTCCACAATAGCCCAACTGTGGAAAGAGCCAAGATGTCCATCGACAGATGACTGGATAAAGAAGATGTGGTATATATATACAATGGA
>NW_028007807.1:0-936 GCF_054177405.1 Leptonychotes weddellii | reverse complement strand
TAAATCTGATGTTTGCCAAACGATTTTCTGTAACTTACACCTTAAGTTTTGCTGGAACTTTTTTCAAGTTCAGGAAGCTCCCCTCTATACCTAGTTTGCTACATGTTGTTGTTGTTTAAATCATAAATGGGTGTTGAATTTTCCAGAAGTCTCTCATTCAATAGGTGGGTCTCAAGAAATTGCATTTCTAACATTCCCCGTTGACGCTGATGCTGCTTGTCCAGGGACCACACGGCAAGACATACTGGTATAGAACAAGAACAGTGGGTTAAAAGCACATTCTGAGAAACACTTAAGGAATAAATGGAAGAGAAGCCCCAACAAACAACAGCAGCAGAAAAGCATGAGGAAAACTAAGAAAAGTATAGTGTCACAGAGGCTAAGTGGAGGAAAAAGTCGAGCACAAAAATTTTAAGGAACAATGCTATGAAGTGCAAAGAGCTTCAGAAAGATAGACCCCTTCAAATGCCCACTGGATTTGGTGACTGGAAAGTAATCTTACTGAGAACCATTTCAGGAGACTTGTGAGGGTAAAGCAACAGATCCCTTCAGTAAATATTTATGGAGTGCTTCCTGGGAACAGGTACTGTTGCTGAGAAGACAACACTGAATCAGTGAAGGAAACTGAGTAAGAGAATATCTCTTCTGAGGCATTTGGATGAGAAGAGGCAGAAAAAGACTGGCTGAAAGCTAGAGAGGAACAAAGAATTCAGGGAGGGTTTGGGGTTTTGTTTTTGAGATTCAGAAAACAGAGCATGTTTATAAGCCGAGGGGAAGTTTCAGTATAGAAAGATTATCAAAGATGAGGTAAGGGCGCCTGGGTGGCTCAGTTGGTTAAGCGACTGCCTTCGGCTCAGGTCATGATCCTGGAGTCCCTGGATCGAGTCCTGCATCGGGCTCCCTGCTCGGCGGGGAGTCTGCTTCTCCCTCTAACCC
>NW_028007806.1:0-936 GCF_054177405.1 Leptonychotes weddellii | reverse complement strand
GGACCCCCGCCCCACCCGATCCCTGCTCCCAGAACCTAGTTACTCCAAGTGTCCTGAGCCACGCGGCAGCCTCGGGCACTCAAAACCGGAAACCCCCGCTGCACACAGGAACGGCCCATCGCGGGTTTGGTCATCCCGGGGGCCCCGATCCTACAAAGGATAGCGTTTCCCGAAGAAGCCCCCCAGCCCGGGGAGGGAACAGGAGGCTCTAGTGTTCCAAAGGAAAATTCTCCAGGGCAGAGCCAGAGAAAACCAGGACAAGGGATCCACGCAGACCTCGTCACCGCAGATGGGAGACCTGCTCCAGGCGCCGCCCGTGTGAGCACAAACGAGACACCAGCGGGTCTTGAGGGAATGACTTTAATGTGGGTGGGGCATAGGGTCCCCCGCGCGCACTGGGGCCGCGGACCTGGCTTTCATGGATCTGTCGATCCACTTGAGGAAGTTGGTGACCTTGGTGTAGACCCCATACTTCCCTTTCCGTGCACATCCTTCTCCCCAGCTGACGATGCCGGTGACGAAGTAGGTGTCCTTGAACCGGGTGACGTGGGGGCCCCCGCTGTCCCCCTGGCAGGCGTCCTGGGTCTTCGAGTCGTAGCCGGCGCAGAACATGTTCTGGGTGATGCTGAAGCTGCTGGACAGCTTGCACGTGTTCCTGTCCACGTACGGCACCTCCATCATCTTGAGGGTGCTGGACGGGCGGCCCTTCTCGTGGGTCTTCCCGAAGCCGCTGACGATGCCCGTCTTCTGTGTCATGAGCGTGGCCTCGGCCCAGTCCTTCTGGGGCAGGCAGGCGGGGGCCACGTTCCTGCGGAAGGTGATGGGCGTCTTCAGCTTGATGACGGCGATGTCGAAGTCGTAGGTCTCCCTGACGAACCGGTTGTGCTTGATGATCATCTCCACCTCGTGCGCCACCTCGTCGCCCTCCTCCTTCTC
>NW_028007805.1:0-11987 GCF_054177405.1 Leptonychotes weddellii | reverse complement strand
TTGAAAGATATGAATTTAGTGCCATTGTATTGCCTGTAAGGTGACTGTTACCATATATTGTCTGTGTTCCTTTCTGGTCTATGTTACTTTTAGGCTCTCTCTTTGCTTAGAGGACCCCTTTCAATATTTCTTGTAGGGCTGGTGTCATGTTTGCAAATTCCTTTAGTTTTTGTTTGTCCTGGAAACTTTTTATCTCTCCTTCAATTTTCAATGACAGCCTAGCTGGATATAGTATTCCTGGCTGCATATTTTTCTCGTTTAGTGCTCTGAATATATCCTGCCAGTCCTTTCTGGCCTGCCAGGTCTCTGTGGATAGGTCTGTTGCCAGTCTAATGTTTCTACCATTGTAGGTTACAGATCTCTTGTCCTGAGCTGCTTTCAGGATTTTGTCTTTGTCTCTGAGACTCATAAGTTTTACTATGAGATGTCGGGGTGTTGACCTATTATTATTGATTTTGATGGGGGTTCTCTGTGCCTCCTGGATTTTGATACCTGTTTCCCTCCCCAATTTGGGAAGTCCTCTGGTATAATTTGCTCCAGGATACCTTCTGCTCCTCTCTCTCTTTCTTCTTCTACTGGGATCCCAATTATTCTAATGTTGTTTCGTCATACGGTATTGCTTATCTCTCGAATTCTGCCCTTGTGATCCTGTAGTTGTTTATCTCTCTTTTTCTCAGCTTCTTTATTTTCCATCATTTGGTCTTCTATAGCACTGATTCTTTCTTCTGCCTCATTTATCCTAGCAGTTAGCATCCCCATATTTGATTGCACCTCATTAATAGCCTTTTTGATTTCGACTTGGTTTGATTTTAGTTCTTTTATTTCTCCAGAAAGGGTTTCTCTAATATCTTCCATGCTTTTTACAAGCCTGGTAGTATCTTTAAAATCATCATTCTGAACTCTAGTTCTGACATCGTACTAACGTCTGTATTGATTAAGTCCCTGGCAGTCGGTACTGCTTCTTGTTCTTTTTGTTGAGGTGATTTTTTCAGCCTTGTCATTTTGTCCAGAGGAGAATAGGTGAATGAGAGAACAAAATGCTAACAGGGTAACAACTTCCCGAGAAAATATACTCTAAACAAATCAGAAAAGACCTGAAACCGGGGGAAAAGAAAGGGAAAGAAAAAAAAAAGAAAAAGAAAAAGATAAAAACAAACAAAAACAGAACAAAGCAAAAAAAACAGAATATGATCAGATATGATCAGGCTGGTGCATAGATCAGTGCCACACACTAGATTTTGGGTGTATTTTGGTCTTTTAGAAGAAAGTGCCTCCCAAAATTTTAAAGAAAGAAAAACTTGTATACGTACAAAAATAAGGGTTAATACAATGAAAGGAGGGAATATGACTGTAAAGATGAAAATTATAAAAAATTTTATAAAAGGAATTGATAAGAAGTTGTTTGTAAAAAGAAAGAAAGAGAATTTAAGAAAAAACAAAGGGGAGAGAATGTGATCAGGCAGGAGACTAGAACAAAGCCATACACTAGAGATTTAGGGTATATTTTGATCTGTTAGAAGAAACTGTATCTCAAAATTTTAAAGAGAAAACAACTTATATATATATGCCAAAAATAAGGGTAACTACTATATAGGGATAGAATATGACTCTAAAAAAGAAAAGGAAAAATGTTTTTTAAAAAAGGGATTGATAAGATGTTGGTTGAAAAAGGGAAAAGGAAAAATTCAAAAAAAAAAAAAGTTAAAAAAAATTAACTTTGAAAGACTAAAGAATCATGGTAAAAAAGCCATGAATTCTATGTGCAGTATTCCCATAGCACTGGAATTCTGCCGTTCTCCTTGATTGTTAAACTTGGTCTTGGCTGGCTGTTCTTGCTGCTCTTCTGGGGGAGGGGCCTGTTGCCGTGATTCCCAGATGTCTTTGCTGGAGGCGGAATTGCCCCGCCCTTGCCAGTTCCGGTTAAGGAATCTGCTTGGGTTTGCTCTCAGGAGCTTTTGTTCCTTGCAAGCTTTCGGCACAGCTTCAGAGGACAAGAGTGAAAATGGCGGCCTCCCAATCTCTGCCCTGTAGGAGCCGAGAACTCAGGGCCCCAGACCTCAGTGCGCCCCCAGAGAAAAGCAGTCAATCACTCCCATCTCCCTGGTCTCCAGCCGCACTCCATGCTCACCCAGCCTGTGACCAAGCATTTCTATCTCTGGCACCCAACCCCATGTGGAGTCTCCAAACCTAGCAGATCCCTGTGGTGTGCTCTGGCATCACTCCTCCGGGGGAGGAAGGGGAGTGTCCCCAGATCTGACGCTTGTTGTGTCCCTACTGGAGGAGCAGTGGCCCGACTGTGCCGCAGATCACGATTTTTTTTTTAAGATTTTTTTTTATTTATTTATTTGAGAGAGAGAGAATGAGAGACAGAGAGCACGAGGGGGAAGAGGGCAGAGGGAGAAGCAGACCCCCTGCTGAGCAGGGAGCCCAATGTGGGACTCGATCCCGGGACTCCAGGATCATGACCTGAGCCGAAGGCAGTCGCTTAACCAACTGAGCCACCCAGGCGCCCCGCAGATCACGATTTATGGCAACCCCGAGCTGAGAGCCCGTGCCTTGGCTGTGTCTCTGCAGCCGGCTTCCCCACTCCGATACGTGGGAGCTCTGCCACACTCAGGCACCCCTGGTCTTTCTGTGACCCCAAGGGTCCTGAGACCACACTGTCCCGCGAGAGTTCCACCTCCTGCTTAGCCACTGGAGTGAGTCCCTCAGCGGAGCAGACTTCTAAAAGTTCTGATATTGTGCTCCACTGCTCTATCACTTGCCAGAAGTGGCGGATGGAGGCCCCCTCCCCCACCATCTATCCTCCCGAATATCACCTCAGATTCACTTCTCCTCATGTCCTACCTTCCAGAAAGTGGTCGCTTTTCTGTTCAGAGAGTTGTTACTATTCTTTTCTTCAATCTCCTGTTGAGTTTGTAGGTGTTCAGAATGGTTTGATCCCTATCCAGCTGAATTCCTGGGACCAGAGGAAATCCAGGTCTCCTACTCCTCCACCATCTTGCTCCACTCCTCAGCCGGTCCTGTTTTTTTTTAATCAATTTTTTTATTTGAGAGAGAGAGATGGGGGCGGGGCAAAGGGAGTGGGAGGGAGAGGATCTCAAGTGGACTCCACACTCAAGAGCAGAGCCCAGTGAGTGGCTTGATCTCATGACCTTGAGATCATGACCTGAGCTGAAGTCAAGGGTCAGATGCTTAACTGACTGAGCCATCCAGGGTCCCTAAGTTTGGTGCTGTTAATAACAACTCTTAAAGTAGGCATTTGAAAGCAGAGTGCTAGAAGACACTTTAATATTTGCCTAGGAAAAAGGAAAAGAGAAAAGAGATAGGTAATACAACCATCTGTGACAGAAGTGATACAGACTGGCTGGCTCCAAGCGATGAGGGAGCAGAAGGCTAGCTGAAGACAAAGCACAAGCTGACACCCTGCAACTGCCCCTATCCCCCCACTCCTGGGGGGATATGTGTGACATTCCTTCAAGAAACCTCCAACTATCTTAATATTAATGCTTCCCTGGAGGGAAAAACATACTTAGTTTGATAATAGCAAGGACTTCAGTATCCTGAGGGTCTTTGTTAGCATATGAAAGTCCTTTTGGACAAATCCCTTTTTCCTTACCCTCCCCAACCCCATAGTATATAATCAATTACTCCTCACAACCCCAGTGCAGCTCTTTCTGCCCATGGTCCTGTCTCTCTGCTTTAATAAAATCACATCACCTTTTTGCACCAAAAACGTTTCGAGAATTCTTCCTTGGCCATCGGCTCCGGACCTCACCTATGTTCCAAAACTACATCATGAGGACTTAGAGGGGGTTTCCACAGAACGAGCTAAAGGGTTCTTGGCTTTGCACAGGCTTTGCACAGAATCAAATGTGAACTGAGAGAAAATGAGAGCAGAGTTTATTGAAGACATAGAGAGAGAGAGAAGATACAGAGTGAGAGAGTCTCATCTTTGCTTGGGGATCAGGGTTTTTATTAAGAATTATGGTCTGGTGTACATGTCTTCTCAGGCATCCAGAAACTACTTAAAACAAAGACAAGGGTTTAGGTGACCTCAGTAAGTTGCTTATGCCTGGGAACCAGGGGTCATGGTGAGTCAGTGGTCTGGAAAATGTAAATGACATTCCACCCAGTCACTTCTTAGATATTATCTATTGCACTGGAAGACTCCAAAGATATCATTAACTCCTTGACTTTGTAATGAGGACACATTATCTGAACCATAAGGCATGTGTAAGGTGAGAGTGCAGGTAAAAAGGTTTTGTTTTGTTTTTTTTTCCCCATGGGGTCCCTTCTGTTTCCCTATCCCAGAAGAATAAACAAAGTCCCTGGTGAGAACACATAAAAAAGAGGAGGAAACAGCAGGGTTCAAAGAGTAATTTTTTACTAAAAAAGTAAAGGTTATATATACACCATGGCCAATGTGAAACAAAGTAGGGTGAGATTTTTCCAACGTACCATAATTGGTATTTTCTACTCCTATATCTTAAAATAAATATGAGTTATATTTGCACACCAAGCATTCTCTTCTAATTTTTCTCCTGAGAACCCCAAAATTCTTTTGAGAAACTGATGAGGGAGCAGAAGGCTGGCTGAGGACAAAGCAGAAGCTGACAACCCCTCCCCCGCCCCCATGTGATATATGTGACATTCCTCTGACACTCCTGGCTGCCCTAAAGGAAAAATAAGTGGTTAGCTGATAGAGATCACAGTCCTGCAGGACAGGAGTCTCCCTCAGTTTACAAATGTCCTAGTGATTTACAAGGAAGAAGCTTTCTTATCAATAACCTAACTTCTAGAGACCCATAACTCAGTTTCCTGAAGCCCTAACATCACCTTCCCCTCCATAAAATTAAGGGGGCCTGAGGCGAAAGGAAATGTAAATAAAGTTGAATTTCTTTTGAACCTGAAGTCCATTGGCAAGGATCTATGATAGGAGGAATGTAACTTTCCTCCAGGAAACTCCCAACTGTCTTCATGTTAGTGCCTCATTAAAGGGAAAAACAGACTTGGCTTGACAATAACCAGGCCTCTAGTATCGAGAGTCTTTAGCATATGACAGTCCTTCTGGACACCGCCTCTGTCCTCATCTCCCCAACTCCTGAGTATATATCAGCCACTCCTCAAGACCACAGTGCAGCAGCTCTTTTTGCCCACAGGTCCTGTCCCCGTGCTTTAACAAACCACCATTTTTCACCAAAGACACCTCAAGAATTCTTTCTTGATCATTGGCTCTGGACTCCACCCCACTGAACCTCACCTATATTCCAAAACTACATCAAAACCATATCTTCATGTTTTTCGTACATGACTTTTGAGTGAAGCTCCAAACCCTGGACTTGGGTTAAATACGTGATTAAGGTTGAGCCAGTTCATATATCAAATCTCCTCAACCACAATAATTGTTTTGGGAAGTATGTTATCCAAGTTGATCCATTTAGAGGGAATCTCTGGACTTATAAAAGCTGCCAAGATGGAAAGCTTTGTATCTTTTACTGGGCTTAAATCTTTTAAGATTTGACCCTAGCAATACTGTGGATCACCCTAAAGATGGATCCTACCTCAATCTGAAGCACAGCAGAGCCAAGAGATGGAGGTATGGTCCTGTTGATTAAGGATAGTTGGAAGGCAGGCAAACAGGGACAGGGACAGGGACACCCCCCCTCCGCCAACCCAAGAGGAAACCACCCTTAAAAGGATTTTACACCACCCTGGAAGGAGCCCTCCACCCTTTCCCATGTGACAAAAGCCTGATTGGATGACAGGTGCAGGGAGGGTTAATCAGATTAAAACAGTGGCCAGTAAGCCATAAAAACCTTTAGACTTAGAAATTCCAGTGGCTACCCTTTCAGGTCCCCTCCCTCCTCGGGAGCTTTGTGCTGTCACTTCGCCATCACTCAATACACCTTGCTTTGCTGCCCACCCCTCTGTCTGGTCTACCTCTTCATTCCTTGAAGCAGTGAGACCAAGAACCACGGGCACCGACAGAGAAAGACGTCCTGTAACACTGTCATCGTGCCATTTCTGGAAGGCATTTCTTTTCCGTCACAGAAGACACTGAATTCACTTTTTTTCATAAATTAGATTTTTCATCATTTTTAAAATACAAATTTCTAACATATATTGATATTATTTATTATTGTTGTTGAATGATTAATATGTGTGAAATTATCTTTGGTAACTACAAGGATTTTCTTTTCCTTCTGCTTTTTTAGGCAGCCTATGCCATTGCTTATGGCAAATGCTATCAGTGATACATAAATCTAGATTCTCTGAAGTCAATTCCCTGTTCCATATCCCATACACAAGGGCATTCCACTGTTTTTTAAATTTTTTTTAATTGTAATTCCAGTATAGTCAATATACAGTGTTATGTTAGTTTCAGGTGTACAATATTCCACTGTCTTCTTGATTTTGTACATCAAAACTATAATCTCTGCATCTAGATTTATTTGTGAAAATCACATTCATTCCTGAAATATTGTTTGTGTTGTTGGATATCTAGAATCATGTGATATATACTGCTATGAACAGGATTTTTGCCAGTTTTAGAGAAAGAAATGGTTAATGATGGGGTTTTGGAATACAGGTGAGGTTTGGTGGGGTGAGGTCTGGAGCCAACGACCAAGAAAGAATTTTTGAGATATCTTTGGTGCAAAATGGTGGTTTTATTAAAGTACAGGGACAGGACCTGTGGGCAGAAAGAGCTGCTGCCCTGGGTTTGTGAGGGGTAGCTGACTATATACTTGGGAGTTGGGGGAGGTAAGGAAAAGGGAGGTTTTCAAAAGGACTTTCATATGTTAAAGACTCACGGGATACCAAGGCCTTGCCATTGTCAAATTAAGGTTGTTTTTCCCTTTAGCAAGGCATTAACATTAAGATAGTTGGGAGATTCCTGGAAGAATGTCATTCATGTCCCACCCAGGAGTGTGGGGGAGTGTTGCAGTGTGTCATCTTGTGCTTTGTCTTCAGCTAGCCTTCTGCTCCCTCATCAGTTAACTGTGCAATAATTTTTTTTGGGGGGGTGTGAATGTCTTGGCTGATTTATGAAGTTAATCATTAATTCATTTACTCTAAGAGAGCTAAACAGGTGAACCAAGGATACATAGTTATAAAATTGAAATCTTTTGTATTAATAATAAAGTTAGGGAGGAACCAAAGATAAGAGAAATATAATTTGCCCATAAATTAATCCTAGGGCTTTTTTGGTGGACCATGGTGTCAGATTATAAAGTTATAAATATGGCATTTATATGTGTTCTCAGACAACTGCTTACAAAAATGTGTTAGTAGTTTGTCATAGTTAAACATCAATGGAAGAAATATGCTGAAGAGGCTATTAGCAAAAGAAAAGAAGGAAATGTTTCAGCCATGGTCATGTTCCAGAGGGATAAGGGCAGGGGGGCTTACTAGGTAGATTACCTCATCTTCCTTTGGGAGATTGAGGACTCTTGTGACAAATCACCTCATTGGTACTGACTGGAAAATTCCAGATGGATTGGGTTAAAATTCCACTCCTGGCAAGTTGAAACTGCAGTTAAGTCTTGGTTTGCTGCCCTGGGGGCAAGTGACTCCATCTTGGGCCTGGTCTTCTGGTTAACACCAGTATCCTTTGAAATTAATAATCAAAACCAAAACTAATAGTGTTTTCATAGTGCCCAATTTACATTATACTAAATTTCATGTATAGCATCTTATTAGATCTTTACAATACCTTGTAAATTTTATATCATTCCCATTTTATAGATGAGGAAAGCAAGACTTAAAATGTATAAACTGTAATATGGTAAATCTAGACTTCAAACTCTTAACTAGTTCAGTTCTAGCGTTCACTATCCGCTACAGAGAAAGTGTTTAAAACACAGAGTATGAAGCTGTCCTGACACTAGTAATTCTAAATGTTAGGATGCAGTGCAGACAAATATTTTTTTGGCCATTGCCATGCAAATCCCCTTATATTGCAGTCTTCTTTATTGAGGGTACTTCTCTTATGACCATCTATGCACTGCTCCCTCCCATACTTAAGCATTCATTGGGAACTATTAAAAACAAAACAAAAAACACCAGAAGTTACTTCTTATTAAGTAATGATGAGGCTACATTTATAATTTTGGAAAACCCACAAAGGATAAAATCAAGCCATTTGTTTTGGAGATTTAAAAATGGTATCTAAGACACTAGTAGCCTGGCTGGAGTTAGAATTTCTTCTTTTTCTCCTTATCCTTCTTCTTTTCTTCTTCTTTATAAGAAATGCCTTCGTGAGCTCACAGACACCAAAGGGATGTCTAAAATGTTCAGCAGCCTGTATTTCAGACCACAACATTTAAAATCCCACAATTTGGATGTGGAGATGAAATTTAAGTGGTTATCAATAGACCTGAAATCATAAGATTTTTCTAAAGATTACAAGTTGAATTGAAAAACTAGATACTCCAGTATAATGAGCTTTACAGGATTTTTAAAGTCAGAAAAAATAAGGGTTGTGACCAGAAGATTATCTACAATGAATTTATAAACTTACATGCTAGAATGACAGGTAGAACTCACAATTCTTTAATTTATCTATGAACAACTCAGAAAAAATATTAAATGGACTAGTTAATATAGCAGATATAAGTGATGTAAAAGTTGGGGTTCAGGAGCAAACAGTCAAGAAAGAATTTTTGAGATGTCTGGTGCAAAAAGGGTGGTTTTATTATAGCACGGGACAGGACCCATGGGCAGAAAGAGCTGCACTGGGGTTGTGAAGTGGCTGATTATACACTTGCAAGTTGGGAGGGGGTTAGGGATAGCATAAGCCTCTAAGGAATTTGGAAGCAAAGTTTCCAGCATCTTGAGGGTCATTTACTACTGTCTAGTAAAACCTTAGTCCCGAGACTCTTTGGATGTATATCAGTGGGCCACATGTTTAGAGAATGATTGCTAACATATATCTTGGGGGAGTAGAGATAAAGGAAGTTTCCTAAGGGACTTTTTACAGGATCCTGGAGGTCAGGCTAATGTCAAGCTGAAGTTTTTTTTCCCTCTAGCAAAGTATTAACATTGAAGCAGTTGGGTTCCTGAAGGAAGGTCACCCTGCCTGTCCCAAGTACTTGTCAATGGTCTGGCTGTAAGTTATAAAAATGTTTCATTTTTTCTATATTTCTTTTGCTTTTGTTTTCTACATCATAAGGAAATCTGGGCTGGCTTCTCTACATTTATAAGATGGCTATAAATTTTATTTGGCATAATTACAGAGTAATGACCTTCAAATTCTTCATAAGCTAGCACTTATTCTTGCAATTCCATTTCAAAGATCACTCTTGCCTAATATATTATTTGAAGTCACAGTATTTAGAAGATAAAAAAAATGAAATAACACATTCAAGATAGAACCAAAGGACTCTACCATAGCTTTACTCCAAGGCCACTTATACTTTAATTACCCTTTTGATTTTTAGTAACATCCAAAAGTTTTATGAGGCACCTCAGTATCTTTATACTCCTGAAGATAGCGATATTGATAAAGACCATTCAGTTAATTGTGGGTGAAACTCATAATGAGCAGAACAGAGTTCAAATATTTCCTGTCTTTCCCATTGTGGTGGGTGTGATAAGAGGGTCCTTGAACAATGCACTCCCTTCCACCTCACCCTGCCTTGAAGGCTCAGCCTGAGCTACTAGATAAGGAATAGGAGATTTGGGGATGTCTGCTGAGACCTGTGGTTCTTAATCCTGGGTGCACAGTATAATCACTTGAGAATATTTTTTAAATTACTGATTCATAACCCTCCCTTCTGTTCTTCTCTCCCACTCCCAAGAAATTTCTATTTGATTAGTCTGAGGCATGACCTTGCTAATGGTACTTTTTTATAAAGCTCTTCAGGTAAACCTAGCAGGAAGTTGGACTTGAGCACTGCTAATCAAGAAGTATGGTTAATATTTCAATCCAGTTGAGTAGCCAAATGAACTTCGATGCCAGTCTATATTGTGCTGTGCCACTTACAATATATATTTCTAAGCAAGGACAATGAGAATTGGTACATGGCTTGTTGGCTGACCAAAAATTTTTAAATTTTTGTATTTTTACTAAGCAGAATTTGGGATTAATTTTATACCTTTGATGGTCATGGTATAAAAGAAGTCTGTAGTTCTTTTCCCAACCCTATTGCCTCTCCCTGCTTTTTCACTCCACCCAAGGCAATTAAGAGATGCTATGAATTATACTAATTCAAGAACAATAGGAGATAATAGGGATTTCCTCTATTAGGATTATTCATGGTCTTTCTATAAGGTTGGGGAAGAGAGGAGAAAATAAAGCTTCTTTCCATAAAGCTGGACAGGTGACAAAGTTTGAAGAAGGTAAGACTCCAGTTGTCACTGCCTAAAGAAGATTGAGGCAAAGAGCATAGATAAGTTCTGCTTTAAGCTTTGGGTGAACTTTCTTGGAAAACTGGTGAGGACATTCCTTCCAGGCAAGTTTTCTCTCTCCATCAATAGCTTCCTTGAGGGAAAAGAGGGAAAATTCCCTTTCTCTTTCAGGTATTTTCAAGAGACTTAAAACATTTTCCATACTTCTGATTGCCAATTTACATGCGGTAAAGCACATGATTGTGCTGTCCAAAATTACCCTGCGCCTAGGCCCAAGGCATCTATAACCAGGATAAAATGAGGTACAAGGCAGAAATACCTAATAGTCCTATAAGAACTTGGTACCCCCAGTTTCTCCTTCTCACTTCCTTCCCATTATTGACTTATGCTCTTGGGCAGACAGGTAGGACAAGGGAAACTGGCATTTGTGGGAGGCAAAATCTCACATGGAAATTACCAGTTCTCTATAATAGAATAAATGTCTATGATTTATCAATTAAACTTTGAGCTAGGATAATGCCATGATGAGCAGTATCTTGGAAACAGCAGCCAGATTCTTGTATCAGAGGAGATGGGGACTAATTTTGAGGGTCAAGGCAGGCTATTCTACATCTTCAAATATGTAATGTATTCAACCAGAAAGAAAGTGATATATTAAGTGAAAAGATGCTACATTTAAAGAAAAACTAATGGGTGAATTCTGGACATAGGCATGTATTTCTGGGACCATGGTGGTGAGTAACTGTAATCCACAGAGATTATGACAGGGTCCCAGTGAATTAGCTATCTACCGCAAAATTTAGTAGCTTAAAACAACAAATGCATATTATTTCTCAGGTCAGAAAGTGGGGAGCAGTTTAGCTGGGTAGTTTGGCTTATAGTCTGTCATAAGGTTGCAGTTAAGCTTTTGGCTAAAGTTGCAGTCATCTGAAGGCTTGACTGGGCCTGGTGGATCTACTTGCAAGAAAGTTCATTCACATGGCTGTTGACTACAGGCCTCAGTTCCTCATCATGTGCACCCTTCCACTGAGCCACCTAGTATTCAAGACATGCAGCTGAGCAAGCAATGAAAGAATGGGACCAGAGCTGCAAGGTCTTCCATAGGCTGTTCTTGGAAGTGGTATACCATCACTTCTGCTGTTTCAGTTGATCATAGCGATGTCCAGACCAATTCTGATAAAATGTGGGAGAGGACTGTACAAGAGTGGGTTGAGGGACATTAGGAGCCATTGTGGAGGCTGGTTATCATATCTTCCTAGAAAGCAAAACATTTTCATTATTTACTACCCCAATACTGACAGTGGTTTTGCATTTTTTTTAAATCAACCTTATTCTCCCTGTTTATAATTGTTTCTCATGTAAAATAGAGGGATCATCATATTTTCCAGAGAAAATTATATCTTACTGCTACAGGAATATAGTAATAAAATATGATTTCCTTATTTTGAAAACATGATATTCCTAGGGGAGAATTTTAGGGCTTTTGTCACATATTTCTGAAGCAGAATTTTCAAAAATATGAGACTGAAGAAATAGTGGATATGAGAAAGCATGCTTACAATGAAAGAGTGAAAAATAATTTTTTTTCTCTCTTCCAACGCATATATTAATGTTATAAAATGAACTAGAATGTG
>NW_028007804.1:0-2554 GCF_054177405.1 Leptonychotes weddellii | reverse complement strand
GTCTTGTTTTTTTTATCCAATCTGATACCCTGTGCTTTTGATTGGGGCATTTAGCCCATTTACATGCAGGGTAACTATTGAAAGATAGGAATTTAGTGCCATTGTATTGCCTGTAAGGTGACTGTTACTGTATATTGTCTGTGTTCCTTTTTGGTCTATGTTACTTTTAGGCTCTCTCTTTGCTTAGAGGACCCCTTTCAATATTTCTTGTAGGACTGGTTTGGTGTTTGCAAATTCTTTTAGTTTTTGTTTGTCCTGGAAGCTTTTTATCTCTCCTTCTATTTTCAATGACAGCCTAGCTGGATATAGTATTCTTGGCTGCATATTTTTCTCGTTTAGTGCTCTGAATATATCCTGCCAGTCCTTTCTGGCCTGCCAGGTCTCTGTGGATAGGTCTGTTGCCAATCTAATGTTTCTACCACTGTAGGTTACAGATCTCTTGTCCTGAGCTTCTTTCAGGATTTTCTCTTTGTCTCTGAGACTTGTGAGTTTTATTATTAGATGGGGTATTGACCTATTTTTATTGATTTTGAGGGGGGTTCTCTGTGCCTCCTGGATTTTGATGTGTGTTTCCTTCCCCAAATTAAGGAAGTTCTCTGCTATAATTTGCTCCAATATACCTTCTGCCCCTCTCTCTCTTCTTCTTCTGGGATCCCAATTATTCTAATGTTGTTTTGCTTTATGGTATCCTTTATCTCTCAAATACTCCCCTTGTGATCCAGTAGTTGTTTATCTCTCTTTTTCTCGGCTTCTTTATTCTCCATCATTTGGTCTTCTGTATCACTAATTCTTTCTTCTGCCTCATTTATCCTAGGAGTTAGAGCCTCCATTTTTGATTTTACCATTAATAGCCTTTTTGATTTCAAGTTGGTTAGATTTTAGTTCTTTTATTTCTCCAGAAAGGGATTCTCTAGTATATTCTATGCTTTTTTCAAGCCCAGGTAGTATCTTTGAAATCATCACTCTGAACTCTAGTTCCAACATCTTACCAATGTCTGTATTGATTAGGTCCCTGGCAGTCAGTACTGCCTCTTGTTCTTTTCTTTTGAGGTGAGTTTTTCCATCTTGTCATTTTGTCCAGAGGAGAATAGATGAATGAGAGAACAAAATGGTAAAAGGGTAACAACAACCCCAGAAAAATATACACTAAACAAATCAGAAGAGACCAGAAACCGGGGGAAAAGAAACGGAAAAAAAAAAAAAAGAATATGATTAGGCTGGTTAATAGAACAGAGCCCCACACTAGATTTTGGGTGTATTTTGGTCTGTTAGAAGAAATTGCCTCCCAAAATTTTAAAGAAAGAAAAACTTACATATATACAAAAAATAATGGTAAATGTAATGAAGGGATGGAATGTGACCTTAAAGATGAGAATTAAAAAAGATTAAAAAAAGGAATGATAAGGTAAGAAGTTCGTGAAAAAAAGAATGAAAAAAATGAAAACAAAAAAAAAAGAATGTGATCAGGCAGGAGACTAGGACAATGTCATACACTAGATTTAGGGTATATTTTGGTCTGTTAGAAGAAACTGTATCCCAAAATTTTAAAGAAAGAAAAACTTATATATAAATAAAAAATAAGGTTAAATACAATGAAGGGATAGAATATGACTGTAAAAGTGAAAATTAAAAAAGATTTTTAAAAAGGAATTGATAAGATGTTGGTTGAAAAACGAAAGAAGAAAAATTCAACTAAAAAAAATAGAAAAATAAAAAAATTTAAAAATTAACTTTGAAAGACTAAAGAATCATGTGATAAAAGACATGAATTCTATGTGCTGTGTTCCCCTAGTTCTGCCGTTCTCATTGATCGGTAAACTTGGTCTTGGCTGGCTGTTCTCGCTGATCTTCTGGGGGAGGGGCCTGTTGCTGTGGTTCCCAAATATCTTTGCCCGAGGTGGAATTGCCCCGCCCTTGCCTGTCCAGGCTAAGTAATCTGCTCGGGTTTGCTCTCCGTAAGTTTTGTTCCCTGCAAGCTTTCGGTACAGCTTTGGAGGACTAGAATGAAAATGGCAGCCACCCAATCTCTGCCCCAGAGGAGCCAAGAACTCAGGGCCCCACTCCTCAGTGCACCCCCAGAAAAAAGCAGTCAGTCACTCCCATCTCCCCAGTCTCTGACCGCACTCCGTGCTCACCCGGCCTGTGACTGAGCGTTTCTATCTCTGGCACCCGACCCCATGTGGAGTCTCCAAACCCAGCAGATCCCTACGGTGTGCTCCCACGCCGCTCCTCCCGGGGGAGGAAGGTGAGTCTCCCCGGATCTGCTGCTTGTTGCGTCCCTGCTGGAGGACCAACCGTGCCACGGATCATGGTTTATGGTAACCCCGACCTGAGAGCCCGCTCCTCCGCTCTGTCTCTGCAGCCGGCTTCTCCGCTCTGACACCTGGGAGCTCTGCTGCACTCAGGCACCCCCGGACTTTCTGTGACCCCGAGGGTCCTGAGACAACACTGTCCCACGAGGGTTCCACCCCCCGCTTAGCCACTGGAGCGACATCCCTCAGCAGAACAGAATTCTAAAAGTTCTGATTTTGTGCTCTGCTGCTCTATCACTTGC
>NW_028007803.1:0-936 GCF_054177405.1 Leptonychotes weddellii | reverse complement strand
ATGAAGGAGAAAGCTCTGAGTGGGTCAAGGGGCATGGCAGTTGTAAGTAGAACATTCAAGGTAGAAAGAACAAACTCGGGGGGGTTGGAAATAAGCAGTATATATGCAAGAGGTGAATGGAGCAGAGTAAAGTGGTCTGTTTGGAAGAATAATGAGAAATTAGGTTGGCTGGTTGTAGGGCAAGAGGGAGAACTGATTCGTGTCAGGACGTTTCAGAGGCTGGATTGAACACAATGAGCTTATAGGGAACATCTGTATTATTTTAGCAATGGTTTCAGGTGGGCGAGGCAGGATTAAACACAGAGGTTGTGTTTGAGAATAGTGAGGAAACCAAGCAGTTAAGTTTGTGTGAACAGATGATGGCTATTTTTTACATGTCTAAATGTTTTGGATAACTATTTAGCTACAGAAATTGTACTTGGTCTCTATTTGAGCTAAGGTAGGAACGACAAGCCTTAAAAACATCACAATGCGTGCGTTTTCCATAGGCTATTCTGCAAAAGAATGTAAAAAAAATATTTTGTGATCATAGAGCTCTGGGGCAAATACTAGACTAATTCAAACAGAAAGATTTCTCTAGAACTTTGCAAATATGAATACCCGAGTGAGGGACATGGTCTGCGGCATTTCCCAAATTTGTCTCCAGAATCCTTGCCTATAGATTCTATAGAGCATCTCACACAACTAGGGTTCCATTAAACACACTTTGGGAAACACTCTTCACCTCCATGCATGATTATATAGAATTCAAGCATTTACAAAATACTATTTTATCATAAGTCTTTGGACAAGCAAAACGAAGACAATTTTGGACCAGTCTCAAGTTGCAATATTTTTAATGCTATATTAGAATAGCGGAGCTAACCATACGATACAGCAATTGCACTACTGGGTATTTACCCCAAAGATACAAATGTAGGGATCCGAAGGGGTATG
>NW_028007802.1:0-936 GCF_054177405.1 Leptonychotes weddellii | reverse complement strand
CAGACAAGCATCTCCCCTGGCTGCCTCACATCCTGTGCCTCCTGGGATATTTAGGGTAGTCAAAGGTGGAGAAGAGGTTGAGTGTTGATTCTGTCTCCCTAGGAGTAAAGACAAGCTGATTTGCCTGAAGATTCATAGATGGTAAATACCCCTTAGATCTGGGCTGCCCTTGCTCTCTGCTCTGATCCCTCTAGATCTAGAAACCTGGCCTTTCCTCCTAGTGCCAGCTTCCCAGCCCTTTAGACTACCCTGTTGTTGGACTGGGGGCCTGACTCTGTATTTCCTTAAGGAGTTTTCTTCTTGGAGTCACCCTCATCTCTTTAACCCATAGGCAGCCCCTTCACAGGCTTTCACCTACTTGGGACTGCTGCCCTGGATTCTGAGATTTTCTGACGTATATGAGGTATTGGGGCAGTCTGGTCACTTCACTGGTTGCCTTGCCCTATGTGAAGAGTCCTGAAAATACCTGATGTTGCTGAGGCTCCATTTTATAAAACTTGTAGCTGAATGGGTATCCCCTCTACTAGCTCTGGGTGACCATTTTGGTGACAGGTGGCTTGTCTACTCTCTGTGTGGGCCTGAAATATTTTAAATAGTGCTCGAGGCTTCTGAGAGAAGTCATTTCTCACCTGTTTAATTAAATTCTACTTGAATTTCCAAATTTAGTAGAAAAACATTTAATTTTCACCAGTAAGTATGATGTAAGTTTTTTAAAGTTACCTTTGACAGATTAGGGAAATTTTCTTCTATTTCTTATTTGCTGAGAATTTTTATGGTGAAAGGATATTGAATGTTCTCAAATGCTTTTTCTGTGTCTTCATGATCTGAAAAGAGCCTATGATTTTATTTTTTTATTTTTTTTTATTCTTATGTTAATCCCCATACATTACATCATTAGTTCTAGATGAAGTGTTCCATGATTCATTGTTCGTGCAC
>NW_028007801.1:0-936 GCF_054177405.1 Leptonychotes weddellii | reverse complement strand
GGCTCCCTGGGAGCCTGATGTAAGACTCTGATCCCAGGACCCTGCGATCATGACCTGAGCCGAAGGCTTAATTGACTGAGCCACCCAGGCACCCCTGATTTTAATTTTTGTACATAAAGAAAGAGTTTAAATAATTTGGCAGGGGGATCTTCAGAGAGAAAGGCCTGAAAAATTTACTTGTTTTAAGAAACCATTTACTGTTGTTATCTAGCATGTTTTAAGTGTGAAAACATCCTCACAACAATATGTTTAACACTTAAGATATAAGCCTATGCAAGTGGAAAAGAGAAGACAAGTAGGATAAGGAAATAAAAAGAAAGGAAAAGAAGTAGCAAAATATTAAAATATAGGGCATAAGATCATGACCTGTACTATCTTGTTAAAGAGGCTGTTGCTTAGCCACTGGATTCACTAAGTGAACTTAACAAATAAAAGATCATCACCTTTGCCTTGTCTTTGAGGAAGATATTAGGGAAATTCTTAGTGGACCTTTGGAATTGTAATCATGGAACACTACATCAAAAACTAATGATGTAATGTATGGTGAATAACATAACATAATAAAATAAAAAAATTCTTATTAATTTGAAGTATTGATAAAATAAGTACAGTATATCTGAAACACCAGGATCATATGACATTTTCGCAAGATGTTTTTTGCTTTTTAAAATTTTTAAACGAGTTGTTAAAAAAAGTTTAGTAAGCTTATAAAAAATTATAACAAGTTCTTAGAAGAATATATGTCTACTTTTCTACATAATCTTCTAACAGATTCAAATATTTTTTATTGAGACCAGGTTTATGATGTCTATAGAGATTTAAAGGGAATTAAGGTAAAACTATTATCCAATTTATGTCCCTTATAACAGAATTATATAACTTTTAAACATTTTATAATGGAAAATTTCAAATATAGAAAAGAAAGAATATAGTAGT
>NW_028007800.1:0-936 GCF_054177405.1 Leptonychotes weddellii | reverse complement strand
CAGAAGAACCAGCAATCCCCCCTTTTCTCTGTCTCACACAGAGAGCCCTTTCTGAGATGCCTGCTTTCTCCCTTCTGCCTTAGCTGTCTGAGCAGGTCTAGCAGTGTCTACCTTGCCTTACACCCCCCCCCCCACTTTCCAACAGTGAGGAGGTGGGCGTACTGATGAGGGGGTGCCATTAGCAGGAAGTAGTTTATTCATCATGAGCAGGAAGACGTTGTAGCCCAACAGAAGGGTTATCTTGAATGGGGCACGATGCCCGCTTTCTGCCGGCAGGTAGAAGCTGAGGGTATCAATGGCGATCAGAAAGCTACTGGGCACCAGGAGGTTTATGACATAGAGGCTGGGCCTGCGCCTGATGGCCACCTGGGGGGAGGAGAGAACCAGGTGAAGCTAGGACTGAGGGGAGCCTGGGGGATGATTCCAGTCCCTCCCTCGGTGTCCTCAGCCCAACAGGAGCTCTTTCTGGGGCTGGTTAAGAAGCAGCCTTCACATGACTAAAAAGATTCTGCCATATCCACGAAAGAAAACCTATGCCTGAGCCGGCAGGTGCAGAAAGGGGGCTGCTCTGGGGGCCTTGGGAGAGAGGAAGGCTGTGAGGGTTGTGGCACCCAGTGGCTTTCTGGTCTTGGGACAGGAAGTGAGAGGCTCAGGCATTTAGAAAGATCTGATGAGGGAGATAAGGGGGACAGACACATCTCACAGTCTCTGGGCTTACGTAGAACATGATTTGGTCAAAAAGACTGGAGCCCACAGACAGCTTTGGGGTGGCCTTGTTGATGCCCAGGAGCTCCCACTCCCTTTGTGTGCGGACAATGTCACGTGAGGTGTCCACTATCTCCCACACTTCCTTTTCCAGGCCCAGCAACATGTTTTTCACTGCAGAGGGAGACAAACATTAATTCAACACACTGTTTAGCCCCTGCTCTGTGCGGG
>NW_028007799.1:0-936 GCF_054177405.1 Leptonychotes weddellii | reverse complement strand
ACATCCGTCTCCCCACCTCTGCCTTGCTCGCAGAGCCCTGATTCTGTTCTGGCATCTACTTCTTCCCTGTGTGACTCAGGGAGAGGGTCCCCCTTCTCAGACCCAGCCGTAAGTCCTGACCCCTCCTACGACAGCGATGTCACCCCCTGGCCCCGACGGTGATGCCCACGCTGGGCAGACACCATCTGCAGGGGGGCTTCCGGGAAAAGTCTCCTCACTCCTTGTCGGCTGGAGGTGGAGGCCGAGGCCGAGGCCGGGGCCGGGGAGGTGACCGAAACGCGCCTCCCTCTTGCTGCCAGCCTGTGGGTGATGCTGACGGCAGGTGGCAGGGGAGTGCCGCCCCCCGCCAGCTCTAGGATTCCTGGTTTCTAGGGCAGACACCCCCTTGAGTCCGGAGTTTGCTCCTTGCAGCCCCCAGCGTCCCGAGGCACAGACCTAGTCCCCTCTCCTCCCCACACGAGCTAGAGAAGCCGCAGGCCTCTGCAGCCTCAGCCCTGCCACTTACAGAAATGGCCTCTCTGGGCCTCCCCCTGCTCTCCCGTACTGCCCAGCTCCCGGTGTGGCCGGGGGGAGTGACGTACCGTGTGCAAAGGCAGGCCCTATCGGGCTGTCACCCCGCCTTCCCGCTCCCGGGGGACGGGCACCCCTCCGCTGGCTTTGCTCGTTCTTCCTCGACAGGTCTGGGCACTTTACATGCTGATGAGTTGGTGGTGGTGACGCCAGGCCTTTCCAATCCGCCTGGGAGAGGGTGGCCGGGCCTCTGAGGACGGTGGTGCGGCCCCGACGGGTCCTGGCCCCGAGCTTGTGGAGGGCCGGGCCCCTTGGCGTGTCCTCGTGGGACCCAGGCCGCAGTGTGAGCTGTGGACGCAGGCGCCCCTGCGCTCGAGCTAAGCCAGAGAGGAGCTTGCTGACAGGACGCCGGGGGCTGGAGGAGGG
>NW_028007798.1:0-936 GCF_054177405.1 Leptonychotes weddellii | reverse complement strand
GACTGCCTTCGGCTCAGGTCATGATCCTGGAGTCCCGGGATCGAGTCCCACGTCGGGCTCCCTGCTCAGCGGGGAGTCTGCCTCTCTCTCTGACCCTCCCCCCTCTCATGCTCTCTATCTCATTCTCTCTCTCAAATAAATAAATAAAATCTTTAAAAAAAAATTTATAACTCTACTGTACTTAGAATTCATGTTTTTTTTTCTTCCGGTAAGTTGAACCATATAAAATTAGTTTTTGTGTAAAACTGGTCATATATTAGCAATTTCATAAGGTTCAACCTAAATGAATATAATCCGAAATTCTTAACATGAACTATAAGCTATGGCATAATTTTATACCTATATATTCAAAATCATCTCATGCCATACCCTTCTGTTCTCCCCATAACAGGGAAATATTTGTTTCTTACCAGAGAAAATTTTTTTCATATTTACAGAATCAGTAAATGCAGTTCCTTTCTAAGCATTATATTTGAAGTAGCTTTTTCTCCCATGACTCTCTCAGCTTCTTATTTCCTTTGTCATTTAAAAGATTTATCTAAATTTATCATTTTGTCCATTTTTATAGCTATTTCTCAAAATAAATCATATCTATCTATGTCTATATAGCTTGGAGATATTTTTGATACTTTTCATACCATGTGCTCCAAGTGTAATGGTGACCTTGGCAAATGTGTATGTGTGTGTGTGTGTGTGTGTGTGTATTAAGCAAACTTAATATATATATATATGACTTAATATATATATATATATATATACTAAGCAAACGCATTTAAAATATTTTGAGGAGAACATGATTAAGTGTAATATTATATCACAACATAATGATAGAAACTGTTATAAAATAAAATCCTGGATATGTGGAAATGGTAATCTTCATAAATCCTAAAAACTATTTCACACTTAGCTCTTTCTGCGTCTTAAAATAAATACAGA
>NW_028007797.1:0-936 GCF_054177405.1 Leptonychotes weddellii | reverse complement strand
GGTTTGGTTCTTGCCCTTGTGTTTGCTCTTTGCTGTTTCACGAGCATTGAAGAAGTGGCCACAGAATCCTACATATGATTTCATTTGCTGCCCGGTTTAAGGAGTTGTGTTTTTTGTTTGTTTGTTTGTTTCACGAAAGCTTCCGGAGAGTAGTAAAAAGAAGAGGTCTGGGAGACAGAGAGCCAGGGCTGTAGTCCAAATTGGCACTTGCCGCTGCAGATGGAGCTGGCCCCCATCACCCCGACTCTGCTGTCGGCAAGGGGGGGCGCCCACACCTAGACAGGGAGGCAGAAGTGAACGGTCACTCTGCTCTTCTGGCAAAACAACTCCAGCCATAACTCAGGAGGTCATCGAGAAATGCAAAAATAAAACAGGAGATTATGCGTGTGTATTTCCTTCCGTCTGGGTCTCAGTGGCCTGGTAAAATGAGGTCTCAGGGACAGTTCTGATTGTATTTGCCCAATAGTCTGCTACCTTTTGAACAGCAGGGCATGAGGCCCACTTTCAAGATTTCTAACCCCTCCTTGAACACCTCATTAAGTGGTAAGATATACAAAGGCCTTTAAGTTTTATTTACTTGTTTATTTATTTTTACAATTGAGATAATTGACATATAAGATTGTATTATTTTAAGGTGTACAGGGTAATGATTTGAATATGTATATATTGAGAAATGAGGACCACAAGCAGTTTACTTAACATCTATCCCCACACATAGTTACAGACTTTTCCCCTTGGGATGAGAACTTTTTAAGATCTACTCTCTTAGCAACTTTCAAATATACATTCTATATACATATTGTTAACTAGAGTCTTCATGCTGCACATTCCACTCCCAGGACTTATTTATTTTATAACTGGAAGTTTGTATCTTTTGACCACCTTCACCCATTAAAAGGCTTTTTAATTTCATTTATTGTATAATTGTATCCTAAG
>NW_028007796.1:0-936 GCF_054177405.1 Leptonychotes weddellii | reverse complement strand
TTCCATTGTATATATATACCACATCTTCTTTATCCAGTCATCTGTCGATGGACATCTTGGCTCTTTCCACAGTTTGGCTATTGTGGACATTGCTGCTATAAACATTGGGGTGCACGTACCCCTTCGGATCCCTACTTCCAGTTGGAGCAATTTTAAATAGAGCTGGTATAAACATTCATATGTAGGTGTTTTGTGTGAACATAAGGTTTCATGAATCTAGGATAAATGTCTAGAAATAGGATTGCTGTGTCATGTGATAAGTGTATGTTTAACTTTATAACAAAATGCCCATATTTTTTTCCTCAGCTCTACTATGTTGCATTCCCACCAGTAATATATGAGCATTCTAGTTGCTCCACATCCAGTCCAAAGCTTCGTATTGTCAGTACGTTTTAGGTATTCTAATCATTACCTACTGTTTCCTGGTGGCTTACGACATTGAGCGTCTTCTACTGTGCTTATTTGGCTTTTGTATACCCTCTTTGGTTAAGTACCTGTGTAGATATTTTGCCCATTTTTTTTTTTAAATGGGGTTTTGTTTTCTCACTGTTGACTTTGGAGAATTTTAAATATATTCTATACAAGTCATTTGTTAGATTGGTGATTTTTAAATATTTTCCCCCAGTCTATGACTTGTCTTTCCATTTTATTAACAGGATCTTTCAAAAAGTAATTTAAAAAATAAATTGGGGGGCTGCCTGTGGTGCAGTTGGCTAAGCCTCTGACTCTTGGTTTCAGCTTAGGTTGTGATCTCAGGATCCTGGGATCAAGCCCTGTGACAGGCTCCGTGCTCAGTGTGGAGTCTGCTTGAGATTCTCTCTCCCTCTCCCTCTGCCCTTCCTTCTCATTCTCTCTCTCTTTCAAATAGATAAATAAACCTTTAAAATAATTTTTAAACCCAGTTTATTATTTTTGAAAATTTTCGTGGGTTATGCT
>NW_028007795.1:0-936 GCF_054177405.1 Leptonychotes weddellii | reverse complement strand
GGGCTCGATCCCATGACCCTGGGATCATGACCTGAGCTGAAGGCAGACGCTCAACCACCTGAGCCACCCAGGCGCCCCTGGATGTTGTTTTTAAATGAAATGTTCTGTTTATATCTATTAAGTCCATCTGATCTAATGAGTTACTTAAGGCTGAAGTTTCCTTATTGATTTTTTTTTGGTCTGGATGATCTATCTATTGAAGTAAGTAAGGTATTAAAGTCTCCTACTATTATTACATTACTGTCAATTTCTCTCTTTAGGTCTGTTAATATTTGCTTTATACATGTAGGTGCCCCTGTTTTGGGTGCATAAGTATTTACAAATGTTACAGCTTTTCCTAGATTGACCTCTTATCATTAGGTAATGTCTTTTTTTTTTAATCCCTGTCTTTGTTTTTATTTTTTCTGCTGTCAGTAATGTTACCCTAGCTTTCTTTTCATTTCCTTTTGCATGGAATATCTTTTTCCATCCCTTCACTTTCAGTCTGTGTGTGACTTTAGATCTGAAATGAGTCTTTTATAGGCTGCATATAGATGGGTTTTGCCTTTTTTAATGCATTCAGCCACCATATGTCTTTTGATTGGATAATTTAGTCCATTTATATTTAAAGTACTTTTTGATAGGTATATACTTATTGCCATTTTGTTATTGTTTTCTGGTCATTTTTGTAGTTCTTCTCTGTTCCTTTCTCTTTTTGGTCTCTGTACTTGTGGTTTGTTGGTTTTCATTAGTGTTATGTTTGGGCTCCTTTCTCTTTATTTCTTTTATGTATCTATTGCAGGTTTTTGGTTTGTGTTTACCATGAGGTTCATATATTGACATATATATTTTAAGCTGATAGTTGCTTAAGTTTGATAACATTCTAAAAGCACTGCATTTTTACTCCCCCCCATTTTATGTTTTTAACATCATAGTTGACATCTTTTTATTTTGTTT
>NW_028007794.1:0-936 GCF_054177405.1 Leptonychotes weddellii | reverse complement strand
ATGACAGCTGTCCTGTGTTGCATTGGGACCTCCTTTTGGGATGATCCTGAAGAAGCCCAGGGGTGCCTTCTACTTGTGATCCAGTGGGCCAGGCCAAAAGGAAGCTTTGGAAAGGGATTATATTGGGGTGAATGAGAAAGAGAGGTTTGTCTTCTGAACTGGAATATTTCCCAGAGTTGAGAGGGAGGGCAAGCCTTGACCAGGATGTTCACCCTCTAGGTGACTCTCCATGTGGTATGGTTTGGACGTGGCCTCTCCATACTCTTTCTTTATGGCTGAATCTCATGCCAGATGACAGAAATTTGGGATCAGTGGGGTATCATTTTTTTTTCCTGGAAATACTCTGATTGTGAAGGAGAGAAGACAAGGCCCAAGGATGCTGGACAAGGGCTACTAGGTAGCTGAGGAGTTTCACACATTCGTTATTTCCTTGTAGGCCAAGTTTACTCTCGGGGATGACAGTCATTTTCTAAGAAAGTGAGATTGCTTCACATCGTGTTTAAAGGCTTAAATAATATATCCTGTCAGACAGTTCTCTGAAATGGTTTTCCAAATGAATGCATCAGAAAGTGCCTAGAAAGAATGCCAGCCGTGGGGAGAGAAGGGCATTCAGAAAATGTGAGCTTCTGGAATCAGAATGTAACTGGAGGTGTACCATATATACGGTAAGGGGCACACATATTAGAGACAGTTCAAAGAATTTATACACCCATGTAACTTACTTACACATCCATGTAAACACCACCCAGATCAAAGTAGAGAACATTTCCAGCATCCCAGAAGGCTCACCTACACATACCATTTCTTTTTTATTTATTTATTTATTTATTTATTTATTTATTTATTTATTTATTTATTTATTTATTCTTATGTTAATCCCCATACATTACATCATTAGTTCTAGATGAAGTGTTCCATGATTCATTGTTCGTGCAC
>NW_028007793.1:0-11987 GCF_054177405.1 Leptonychotes weddellii | reverse complement strand
AGGGATGGGGTGACTGGGTGATAGACACTGGGGAGGGTATGTGCTCTGGTAAGCGCTGTGAATTGTGCAAGACTGTTGAATCTCAGATCTGTACCTCTGAAAAAAATAATGCAATATATGTTAAGGAATAAAAAAAAAGAAGAAGATAGCAGGAGGGGAAGAATGAAGGGGGGAAATCAGAGGGGGAGACGAACCATGAGAGACGATGGATTCTGAAAAACAAACTGAGGGTTCTAGAGGGGAGGGGGTGGGAGGATGGGTTAGCCTGGTGATGGGTATGAAAGAGGGCACGTTCTGCATGGAGCACTGGGTGTTATGCACAAACAATGAATCGTGGAACAACACTACATCTAAAACTAATGATGTAATGTATGGTGATTAACATAACAATAAAAAAGATATGAATTAGATATACGATTCTTTTCAAGGCCAAGAATCTTAATGATAGGTTCAAAGTATCCAAACAACAGGTATTTCATATTCAGAGTTAAGTTCTAGGCCAGATGCACTTTATTTTGTTATTTTTATTTCTACCTCCCTACTTCAGTTATGCCAGTTCTCAAAATACTAAGTAAATTGAGGCTGAAGATATTTGCACCACTCTCTGATAAAAAGACTCCATTGAAATGCAATAAACCTAAAGATTCTGGCACAAGGGAATCATGACTCGTAGTACATGCTCCAATGAACTTCATAATGGAGCCAAATAGTCCATTGACTTTCTTTGCACATATATTCATAACGTGGAGGTTTCATTGAGTGGCACCACATTTTTCTGGGCACCACATTGGATCACACCATAGTAACATTCTTGGACATTTGCTTGAAAAATCTTATTATCTTTCTTAATTTGGATTATAATATCCAATAACTTTATCACTGCCAGAGCATTTACAATGGGCAAATGCTCTAACAGAACTCAAGGCAGTGGCACCACACTGTACTATCATCAGTCTTTGTGTTCTTCAATGCCACTCATTCATAGTAATAGCTACTTTTATTCACAGAAACCCCTTCCCTTAAAAGAACAACTGACAAACTGTGGTTGTTCACATCAAAATAGCTGGCAGAAACTATCTCAGAAATGTATGAAGTGAGTTGTCATTTTTTTTTAAAAGCAAATAACATTATTTGTCGCCAATGATACAATTTAAGCTTTCAAGAAAAATTAAAATATTAGAAATTTTGTGTATATTACCATGAACTTGATAGTTTCACAATACTTAAAACTTTCCTGATGAGATTGCTAGTGAAATTAATGAATGTAAATATTTCACATGTTACAAGAACACTTGTCAGTATTTGGAAGATCAGGGAATCATTGTTTTCCAAATGACAAATGCTTATTGTTATAAAATAATAAATGGGTAAAAGACCCATTCGAAATGCAAGGTAGCTTAATTAATTTTAATGTAACAGATAACTAAACATTTACTGATATGGAACTAGATTCTATACTGCCACTAATCTTTAAGAAATTTCTACTGGTTAAGTTTTGGTGTGGTATCTAAAAAATGTATTCATAATTATCTGAAAGCCTGTTAAAATTATTCTCCCCTTTACAATTGCATATCTGTGTGAGGTCATATTTTCTTCATGTTTTTCAACAAAAACAATGTAATCCAGAGTTTGAATGCAGAACAGTTATAGGAATTTAACTGTCTTCTATTAAATTATACATTAGTACAAAAATATACATGTTACAAAAATATAAAACAATGCCACTATTCTTAGTACGCTTTCTTGTTTTAGAAAATACAGCTATTTTTATTAAAAATGAGTTATGTTAATATGCAGTGGGTTTACTTTTGCTATTCCAAATTAAATAATAAATATTTCAAAAATCTCCAATATTCATTGTAATTATATATAATATATACATATATATCACCTATACAATAGCACTTTGTAGTTCTCAATAATTTTTAAGAGTGTAAGTGTGTCCTGAGCCAAAATGTTGAACTACTGCTCTAAGATAAGGATACATCAAAAGTACTTGTCAAGCTTTAGAACACACACACACACATGCATCATAAAGATAATTTTAGAAGACTCAGACATGATTCAAATGACTCAAATGAACACTGTGGATAAGAATAATTTTTTCTAGGGACATCTACAGTTAAAATTATGTGAACATGAATTTAAATCAGAGTTCCAAAGTCTAAAGTACACCCACCTTACCACTTGGCAATAATTGCCTTCCAATCCTAGGATTAACCATGTCATGTTTGTAATTTAGGCAAGTTATTTTTTAACCTCAGCTTTCTCCTATTTAAAAGCTCCTGAAAAAGCAGATAAAAGTGGTATCTTCTCAAATGGTTGGTGTAATGATTAAAGGGGGAGAGTGCTTATCATTTAACATACATTAGTTGAACTATTTTTATTATTTTATCTTTTTCATTATATTATTATTTTTATTGTTGTTATAACTATTCCTTTGGTAAGTGGCCCTTCATTTATTCATTACCCATGATGGAGAACACAATCCTTTCCAAGGCAGCATATTCCACTACTGTATGAGAAATCCTTTATTATTTTACCAATGTACCAATGTAAAACAATAAATGATTTATTATAGCTATACCTATTGAGTTCTTGAAACAAGTTTTTAATTTACCGTAAGGCTGAAAATCTTTGAAAAAGACATTTTGGAGAGATATATAGGTTTATTGTAAAGAGGCCTGGAATCATACAGATCTATTCTTGAATATTGGATTTATCATTTATGGTTTATGTTGTCAATGGCAAACCACTGAACATCATATTTTCATCTATACAGTGGGGATGATAATGCTTTTTTTTCAGGGTCATTATGAAACCTATTAGAAACAATATATGTTAACCACACAATGGTGCATGGTCATTCATTCAATTACAATGCCTAGTGAGGGCTTTATGTCGAGAATTTGTCAGGAGCTGAATGTGCAATTGTGAGAGACATGCCTGACACTATTAGAACTTTGAGTCTAGTGGAGTCACATAGCATATTATTATTCATGGCAAGAATCCTATGCTTTCCAACTGAGTGCCATACTGGAAAAAATCATTCATTCATTTTACATTTCTTCTTTTGCTGCTTCTCATATTATGCTAATGCAGAGTGATAATGTTTCCTTGCTTTGGTGATTGCTTTTACCAAGCATTATTCTCCTCCTGATATTCTTGCTATTAATCACCTGTACTGTGCAAAAAGTATGATCAACAGAAAAACTTTCCATTGTATGAGAGAATTTTGTTTCCTGAAAAGCAGATTTTTTTCATGCTGTATTGTGCAAGTCAATGACATTGCAACTAGAGGTGCCAATCGTCTTCATTAGACATGCAAGCAATCAATCCAAAAACAGATTTTAAATCCTAATCCTATCCCCAAGAGTTTGCTGCTGGCATAAATTGATACACAATGGCTTTAAAGAGGTAATTAACAGATAATTAAATATTTATGCCATGTATAAGCAAAGGCCTAAGTGCTTTGGTGGGAGGGTGGATTCAGGACACACTGACTTACTTTGCTTAGAGATGCAGTTGACATGGTAAGAGAGAAGAGAGTAACTAAAAGGATCCTGTCTCCAGATGTTGACCATGCATTCCTAGAAAACTAGAATTATACTTATTTTCTCCTCTCCATTCAAGAAACAAAATGTGTTCTGTGTCTATTTAATGCCAATTTGTGAGACATAAAGATGAATTAATAAATCACCTTACTCTCAAGCTCTTGCACTCCAGTGAAATAATAGAAACTATTTAACACACACATTATATGAAATTCCAATTAGTATCCACTAGTAAAGTTTTATTGAAACATAGCCATATCCATTTGTTTACGGATTGTCTATGGCTGTTTTCATATTACAACTGCTGAGTTGAATAGTTGCAATAGAAACTATATGGAATGCAAATCCTAAAATATTTAGTATTTAGCCCTTCACAGGTAAAGTCTGCTTTAAAGAGATTATGTAGATATTAATTTTTTCTTAAAGCACTGAGATAAAAATTGTGATGCTGATTATGATGAGGAAGAGGAAAAGGAGGAAGATTAGGAGCATCATGTTCATGATCATATTAGTTTTATTTTATTTTTTTTACCTGTCTGCAGGCTTGGACCATTTCTTCGGTGGACCACTTCAACAAAGAGTACATTCAATCAATCATTCCTATTCATTCATTTCCTAGAAACAAAACATATTTTCATATTTTGAGCAATTTTTTATCATTTACTGTCATTTCTAAAGTTTTAAGATGTTATCTTTTCACTTATCAATATTTTGGTTTGTAATATTAAAATATAAGAACTATTTTTAGCATTATTACATCTAAAACATAAATAATGGTAGTTACTTAATATCATGAAATATCCAGCTAGTTTTCAAAATCCCAATGCCCTCATAAATATTAAAATGTATTATTTTTATGATAATTCTCTTAAATTGGGATTCCAGTAAGTCTCACATAAGTTATAAGTATGTCATAAATATCTATGAATTTTTTTCTCTGTTTCTCTCTCTCGCCCTCCCTCACTCTTTCGACTCTCTTCCTTCACTCTCTCATTGCAGAAACTGATTATTGGTCGTATAGTATCTTGCACAGTTTAGATCAGTCCTGTTCAAAGAAGTTTTCTTCAATGATGGAAATGTTCTAGAGTGTTCAATATGGTAGCCACTAGACACATAGAGCTATTGAGTTCTTGAAAGACATGTGTACAGTGTGCCCCAGAAACTGAAATGAGTTTTGTTTTGTTTTACTGTTAAGTTTAAATTTAAATAACTACCTATGGCTGATACCTTATACTTACAACACTGGAGAACACAGCTCTAGATTTTGTAGACTGCATCACTGTGGTGTGTTCTTTTCATTTCTTGTAAACAATTGGCTGAATCCAAACTAGAGGCTTAATCAGATTCAATTTTTTTTCTTTTTTTTCTTTGTTTGCAAGAATTCTTCACAGATGCTTTTTTTTTAATTTAAAGATTTTTATTTATTTATTTGAGAGAGACTGAGAGTGAGAGAGATCACAGAGGGAGAAGGAGAGAGAGAACCAGACTCACCACTGAGCAGGGAGTGTGATGCGCGGCTCGATCCCAGGACGCTGGGATCATGACCTGAGCTGAACGCAGTCACTTAACCGACTGAGCCACCCAGGCGCCCCTTCACAGATGCTTTTATGCTCTTCCTTCCAAAGGCATATAAACCTTGGCAGTCTTTCTATTTATGATATTAGCTGTCCTGGATGTTCAAAATCTTGGTGTATTTTTAGTTCATCAGAGTTCGCAAAATGGGCATATTCAAATTCTGTCATTTCTTCTTCATTTAATACACCTATGTGGAGATTAATGGCAGGATGAATTGTGATTCTTTCCCTTTATTTGCCAATTTGCAAATAGTGATTTAGATCCCTAACATCTTCCATAAACATTATTTTAGTATAATTTAAACTCATGCATTTATTAATATTTTATATGTTTTCATCCACTGTAGTTATTATTCTTAGAGATGTTTATAATTTCCAATATTTGGTCAGTGGGAGTCTTATTTAGTTGTCTCCTGAGTCCTTTCAAGATAACTTTAGCAATCTTTGATAGCTTATATTTTATTTTTAAATCCTTTAGATCATCACTACTAATAAAACATAAATAAGTGAAAAAATTCACTATAACAATATTACTGTGTCTGTTTCATTGCTAATACAAACATTACTAACCCCCAAATACTATCTAGGCATGTGCAACAATAATCGCATTCAGATGTTCCTCATACTGAGTTAGCTTTTGGTTATATAAGGACCATAACTTTATATATATATTTGTATTTTATTATTTTGAAGTTATATTTGTCAAGAAAGCAAATATATAACATCTAGTAGCTTAGTTACAAACTTAAACATTAGAAATATTAACCTACATTTGTACTTTTGCCCCAAAAGTCAAGAATATTAAGGGTGAGCTTCTTAAGGGCTTTATTTATTTATTTACTTTTTTATTTACAAAGATTTCTTTATTTATTTGCAAGAGAGAGTGAGCATGAGCAGGGAGGGGCAGAGGGAGAGGGAGAGAGTATCTTAAGCAGACTCTGTGCTGAGCATGAGCGGGAGGTGGGGCTTGATCTCATGACCCTGAGATCATGACTTGAGCTGAAACTAAGGGTCAGCTGCTTAACTGACTGTGCCACCCAGGTGCCCCTCTTAATGGTCTAATTTAAAACAAACTGCAAATAAGTCTGCATTTGCTACAGTGAAGGAAACATTACTGTACCTAATCTTCACCACAAGTCTTGATATAAGTAAAGTTTCTAAACCTGGTTTTGGTAGTAAACTGAATATCAGAGATGTTAAAAGGCTTTTGTAAAACAAATAACTAGTAAATGGTCAAGTTAAGACTAGAAATCTGGTCTTCAGTTTAATAATCTTTCTCCTACACCAAGAATAGGGATTTGGTATTTTAAGCCATCTTTGCAACAAATTACTTAAGTGAAAGTTCAAATTTCATTGAAGATATCATTAATTCTAAATAAACTATAAAAAATACAGACATGAGTATATAACTTTTAGTTAAAATCATTTTTCCCAAAACTACAAATTAGTCAATCAATATCTATCATCTCTGAACTATTTCACTATCGCCAGAATTTTACTGTTTTTTTCTTTTTTCTTTTCTTTTCTTTTCTTTTCTTCTGTTCTCTTCTCTTATCCTTATCCTCTTCTTGACAAATGTGTGGTGCTATATTGTCTTTTCAGAGTAAAGGAAGAAAACTTCCTTGGGGGATTGGCAGAAACAATAAATACTGAATTTCAGATCTGTATGGATTCTGTGAAAACAGCTTTTTTGTTTAAGGTACCTCATATATTCTCATCTCTTTTCTAAGTCAGAGAAGCGCTCTATCTTCCTGGGAAGAAGTAAAACTGAAGAAGTTGAAACCACTTCAGAAAGTATATATTTGCCTAAATGCAGTATTTGCATCACTCAGAGCCCCTTATGCTGGGTGACAATAGAAGTTCAGTTTGGAGACTTACCCCACAGGTATTGCTCCCGAAGTCCAGTACTAACTGGACTAACAAGCATTACTCTAGCCTGAGTCATTGCCCATAATCATAATAATGAAGTGATATGAATAATTTTCAATGACTTCTTTGTGTCAGGTTCTTTTCACATATGGTAGGGCAATTTAATTAAGGTGGTACTGTATATACCTCTTTGTTGCTGTTCAAGAATAAGAAAGAAGGAATGAAAGAAATGCCTTTGTCTGTCTTGTCTTACTAGTGGGCCATCCATCTCTCATTTAGAAAGGTTTAGGTTCTGCAATATCAGGTTTGCCTTTCCCCTAGTGCAGAATAAACCCCCACATAAAGAAATCCATAGCTTCAGAAGAGTAGATATTGGAGGGATGGCTAATGATGGTGTGGGGCTGTGAGAAGCAGTATCTTAGACATTGTGAGTGGAGATGCAGAAAAGGCTGAGCTTGAGAGACTTATCTCACATGGAAAAAAACACAATTTTGAGAGAAATCGTAGCAAAAAATATTGACATGTATCCTACTTTCATTCTGTATTGTACACAGTGATGGCTGTGTGGCTTGTGCAGGTGAAGCTCTCTGCTCCTTCCAGGCATGGCCGTAGGAGCTGCAGCAGCTGATTTTCCAAGCTCGGCTTTGTCATTTGCTACAAGAGCAACAATGTTTACTTCCATGAAGAGTGATTTTACCCCAAGCACACACCTACTGAAGAGGCTTAGCAGTCTCATTCTCCCTGTTGTGGGAGTGAGCTGCCCTTGGAGAAGAAGGTTTTGCCAATGTGCAGAAGATTTCAAAATCCAGGAGTGCAATGACCTAAAGCCAGTTATTCCAACTTGGTTTATTTCTAGTAATAAAGGTAATACCACAGTTTCATCTTCTTTTTTTTTTTTTTATGTTACTGCTAAAATTGTGCACGAATCCTGGCAGAGAAAAGTGGTTTAATTCATTAGCCTTTCTGATACCATCAATAGTATTCATTCAACTATCAAAAAAATTTTATTTATTAAGTTGCTACTATATACAAGGGATTGCTCCAAGGCTAATACTAATGTTTCAGATATGCACCTTGAAAAGGGCTAGGTGGTTTTCTCACCATGATGACTGAGCCTGATTGAAAAGGACAGGGGCTGACATATACACCTTTATAATTTTTCCCCATTCATTAATTTAGTAATTATATGTGTTTTTTACCACTAATTTAAGAAGGTATTACAATAAATATGTGTTGAATGAACAAATACATTAATAAATATTTGGAATGGAGTACAAATGTAAGATAGTTGCACTTCTCTGGTAGGAGAAAATTGAGGCTTCTGTGGAGGCAGACAAAATTCAAAGTTTCAACTCTGTCACCTACCAGTAATTGGATCTTCTTTACACCAGTGTTTAACCTCTGTCAGCCTCAGTTGCAGGATCTGTAAAATGGGGGAAATAGTATGTAGCTTATAGCATTATGGTAACTTTTATAAATAACATGCAGCTCTTGGCACATAGCAGGCACTTGGGTACAGAAATAGAGCTATTTGACAGACTGTTTTTGAGTTAAGCTCAGACCAAATGTATTCATTTGGTTCAGTACACATCCCTCTTATTTGAAACTTCATGCTATGAAGACACAAGGGAAAGAGACAGCAAATGTGATATTTATCACTCACATCATAGTTGCAGACCGATCAAAGGAAATACATTTACCACTTGACTGAGAAACAGTTTCATCTTGGCTGAGTATAGAACCTGAAAGGAGGAAGACTTCTAAGCCTGAGTCCAATCAGAGCTCATTACTTTTGTGAAAACAGAACAATTCATTTTGAAGTCAGTGGAAATGAAAATATTAACACAGGGATACAAATAAGTATTTGTGAAAGAATTAATTTACTTCAGAAAAGAATAAGAGTGATTCAGCAATTAGGCCTTCATAAAAGTTCAATAGTCTTATGTAGTGACACCACTACAATGAACTTGTCTTCCATTTTACTTGTAAGTATAAGCATTTGCACAAAATTAACATCCATAGGCAAAAAAAAAAGGGGGGGGTGCAGAGTTGGAGAAAAATCCCTCAGCTGATGATCAAAAGCATCAGAAAACATTTAACGTCCCCCACCTGACCCCATTTCCTTGGTTTCCTGGGATGGATTCAGTGCTGGATGGGACTGAGATGCATCAGTCAAACTTATTTAGACAGAGGGATCCCAGAAGACCTATTATCTATTTGAGAATGGGAGATAAGATTCTCTACAAGGGGGAGAAAAGTCATAGTCTGCAAAGTAAGCAGAAGAGTAGAGAACCCAAAGAGATAAAGGGTTCACCAAATTGGATACCAGAACAGTTAGGAAATTAGATAAATGAGGCAAAGCTTAAACACAGAGAATCAAAGGGGAGACAGAAGTATGGCTTAATAATATTTCAACACTAATTTCCCTAAATCATATAGTATCTCTGTTATTTTCCTCTGATCTGGATTTTGATAGGGTTGACCGAACCAGGAACATATCTCTAAAGCAGCAGAATCAGTCCCAGAACATGAAATCTAAGAAACTGCTGTGATTTCAAAAGGGCCTGTGGGGAGGGTGGGTGGCTGGTATAAATCGACATCTGCTGTTTGTTTTGTCCCCCTCCCTTTTTTTGGCTCTTCCTCTGTGCTTCAGAGACTGACTCATTCCTAGTCAACACCAAGTGTTGTTTGAAAATAAAAAATTTAATATAAGTTTCTATACAACGTATTGGCTTTAACATTTTACCATCTAACCTCTTTTAAAATGAAATATATATATATATTTTCCACCAGAGTTGTTGTAAATACCATATAATCTTAATTCAGCTCAATCCATGTTTATTGAATTTATTCAATATATCATTTTAATATCATACCTGTGCCTCAAGCTATGGGTAATATAAGACTCCAGTTTTCTTAGAGTCCAGTGTGAAGAATACTGTGCATATATGTAACCTTTGATTTATCTTTTGGGGTGCATAAGAAGGGATTAAAGTATTAAATGCACTAGTCTAGACTGGTGGTCTCTAACTGGACACATGTGTCTTGGTGGTACACTGAGGTATTCCAAAGAACCCAATTTCCAGGTCCTCAGCTGACCTGCCTGAGAACTTACCTGTGGTTCTTTTTTACCTCCTTTTTCACAATCACCCTTCTCCCACACGACAAAAGAAAAGTATATAAAACTGAAACATAGAATTACCATACTGCCCTGCCCAGAAATTGCAAACAAAACAAAACAAAATCGTGGGATGTCATGTACATAAAAAATCTAAAATATTGGTGCCAGAGATGTTTCCTTTAATTAAAGCTCTATAATTCAACCACCATATCAATACAAGATACATTTCCAATAAATTTAAATTGTTATGTTAGTAATTACCAGAATTTAAGTTGTTTGACTCAACTGTGTACTACTACTAACTATAGCTATAATGCACCAAAAGTATTTTTTAAATTATAAAAATTTGCAGGAAATCACAAAAAATATTTGAGTACACACTTCTGTTGTAGAAGTATGATAGGCTGACCCATAAAAGATAAAAAGATTCAAATATAAAAATATATCACATTGGGATAAAATTCTCAGAGGAAGTGAAATTAGATATATCAAGGAGAAAAATAGGTAAAAAACCTGTTCATGTATTTTTAAAATAGATTGTGATGGTTATCAATTTACTTTCATATTTTGATTTCATTAGATATATTTAAAACATCCTATGATTATACTTATTCAATGATCTTAATTGTTTCCTTTTCTCTTGTCTGCTTTCACCACTAATGAAAGGCCTAGACTCACATTCCTTCCATATCTGTTTGGTATATACTTCTCCATCTTTTTAATTTCAAAACCTATATATACCTTTTAAAACATTTGTGGGTTTTTTTAAACATATAGTTGGCTTGAAAAATCAATTAAGCAATTATCTTTTAATTAGAAACATGTAGCTGAGCACTTCTATTTAATGTAATTATTAATATGCATAGGTTTAAAACTATATTTTAGGGTATTTTTTCTATTTATCCTGCCTAGCATTTGTTCTATGTTTCTCCCATTTCCTGCCTTCTTTTAATTTTTTTTTTCATTATTCCACTATTCCTCTTTGTTTAGAAGATAAAAAATCATTTACTAATCCTTCAGTGGTTATCCTGACAATTTCAATGTGCTGCTTTTCTTACAAGATAGTTACTTTTACCTTCTTCCTAGGCAGTATTAAAGAACTTCTGGCAGGAAATCTCTATGCACTTGGGATTCATCAAACTAGCTTCTGTTCATCACTTTAGTGTTAACTCTACTTTCCCAGAGTAACCTATTCTAAAACACCCTTCCCTCAAACTAAACCCTGAAATTAAAACAAAAAAAAATTAATCCTGTGCTCATCTCCAATTACACTATATGCTTTTATTAAAATATCTTATTTTATTTTATTTTTTAAAAATTTTTATCATTATGTTAATCACCATACATTACATCATTAGTTTTTGATGTAGTGTTCCATGATTCATTGTTTGTGCATAACACCCAGTGCTCCATGCAGAATGTACCCTCTTTATTTTTTATTTTTTATTTATTTTTTTTTTGAGGCTATAATATGATTTAATTCATTTCTGGAATAAAGATGTTCATCCATAAAATTGTTACAATAAGAATCTATAGAAACCCCTCAAACTCTTCATTCTTTTTTTTTAATTCTTATGTTAATCCCCATACACTACATCATTAGTTTTAGATGAAGTGTTCCATGATTCATTGTTTGTGCATAACACCCAGTGCTCCATGCAGAATGTGCCCTCCTCAATACCCACCACATTTGTTTTTCAGAGTCCATCGTCTCTCATGGTTCGTCTACCCCTCCGATTTCCCCTGCTTCATTCTTCCCCTGCCGCTATCTTCTTCTTCTTTTTTTTTTTTCTTAACATATATTGCATTATTTGTTTCAGAGGTACAGATCTGAGATTCAACAGTCTTGCACAATTCACAGCGCTTACC
>NW_028007792.1:0-936 GCF_054177405.1 Leptonychotes weddellii | reverse complement strand
GGGCTCGATCCCATGACCCTGGGATCATGACCTGAGCTGAAGGCAGACGCTCAACCACCTGAGCCACCCAGGCGCCCCTGGATGTTGTTTTTAAATGAAATGTTCTGTTTATATCTATTAAGTCCATCTGATCTAATGAGTTATTTAAGGCTGAAGTTTCCTTATTGATTTTTTTTTGGTCTGGATGATCTATCTATTGAAGTAAGTAAGGTATTAAAGTCTCCTACTATTATTACATTACTGTCAATTTCTCTCTTTAGGTCTGTTAATATTTGCTTTATACATGTAGGTGCCCCTGTTTTGGGTGCATAAGTATTTACAAATGTTACAGCTTTTCCTAGATTGACCTCTTATCATTAGGTAATGTCTTTTTTTTTTAATCCCTGTCTTTGTTTTTATTTTTTCTGCTGTCAGTAATGTTACCCTAGCTTTCTTTTCATTTCCGTTTGCATGGAATATCTTTTTCCATCCCTTCACTTTCAGTCTGTGTGTGACTTTAGATCTGAAATGAGTCTTTTATAGGCTGCATATAGATGGGTTTTGCCTTTTTTAATGCATTCAGCCACCATATGTCTTTTGATTGGATAATTTAGTCCATTTATATTTAAAGTACTTTTTGATAGGTATATACTTATTGCCATTTTGTTATTGTTTTCTGGTCATTTTTGTAGTTCTTCTCTGTTCCTTTCTCTTTTTGGTCTCTGTACTTGTGGTTTGTTGGTTTTCATTAGTGTTATGTTTGGGCTCCTTTCTCTTTATTTCCTTTATGTATCTATTGCAGGTTTTTGGTTTGTGTTTACCATGAGGTTCATATATTGACATATATATTTTAAGCTGATAGTTGCTTAAGTTTGATAACATTCTAAAAGCACTGCATTTTTACTCCCCCCCATTTTATGTTTTTAACATCATAGTTGACATCTTTTTATTTTGTTT
>NW_028007791.1:0-936 GCF_054177405.1 Leptonychotes weddellii | reverse complement strand
AGCAACCTACAGAATGGGAGAAGATATTTACAAAGCAAATATCTCATAAGGAATTAATATCCAAAATATATAACGAAATCATAAAACTTAGCAGTGAAGAAACTCCAAAATAATCTGATTAAAAATGGACAAGGGATCTGAATAGATGTTGTTGTTTTTTTTTTCCCCAAAGAAGACATACAAATGGCTAACAGCTACATGAAAAGGTCCTCAACATCACTAATCATCAGGGAAGTACAAACCCAAACCACAGTGAGATATCACCTCCCACCCATTAGCGTGGCTATTATCAAAAAGACAAAAGATATGGTGAGGATGCAGAGAAAAGGGAATCTTTGTGCACTCTTGTGTTCTTGGGTGCTGTCTACACCATGTGATCCAGCAATCACTCACTGTGTATATATCCAAAAGAAATAAAATCACTACCTCAAAGATGTAGATGCACCCTCATGCTGTTCATTGCAGCATTATTAAAATAGTGAAGACATGGAAACCACCTAAATGTTCACTGATGGATGAATGGACAAAGAAAATATTCTGTGTGTGTGTGTGTGTGTGTATTCAATGGAATATTATTCAGGCATTTAAAAAAAAGAAATCCTGCCATTTGCAAGAACTTGGATGAAACTTAAGGGCATTATGCTAAATGAAATTAATCAGATAGAGAAAGACAAATACTATATGATTTCACTTACATGTAGAATCTAAAACCAAATCAAACCAAACACTGAACTCATAGATATGGAGAGTAGAATGGTGGTTGCCTGGGGCTGAGGGGTGGGAAGAAATGGATGGAGGTGGTGAAAGGGTATGAACTTCTAGCTGGAAGATAAATAAGCTCTGGAAATCTAATGTACAGCACAATGACTATAATTAACAATACAGTAGGGACACCTGGATGGCTCAGTCAGTTCGGCATCTGACTTTGGCTCAGGT
>NW_028007790.1:0-936 GCF_054177405.1 Leptonychotes weddellii | reverse complement strand
CAAGAATCCCATGTTTAACAAGAATTCCTCCCTATCCCTGATGTTTCCTCCTACTAATCCTCCATCCACTTCTACCACTCCTCCCCCACCTGCTCCTTGGCTACAAATCCCCACTTGTCCTTGCTGTATTCGGATTTGTGTCCAGTTCTATCTTGAGATCTTTTTTTTTTCCCCTCGTGCAAGAACTCCTCAATAAAATCTATTTTCATCACTTTACTATCCAGCTCTGTATTTCTTTGACAGTACTTGGGGTTGTCAAGCCTGGGGGAGTCTCTAAATCTAGACAACAGACAATGGAACTGTGACTTAATTTGCTAGATGAAATAGTGAGCTGTATAAGATCTTAATTAAGTGAATGCCATGACCCAAGTCATGTCCTAACACCTGGAGGATGGCAGGAGATTGGGAATTCAATTGGATATTGAGAGTGATCAGATACAGATGGTGGGGATTCTTGATAAATCAGTATTTAGCAGGATTTTGCCTCAAGTAGCCAATGCAAAAACAGACACAGAAGCTGAAAGTTGACAGCCTAGTTGAGAAGAGGGTCAGAGAAGCCTGACTAAACTTTGGTGAGGAAGAGTGTCTTGTCAGTATCCCTTCCTATTCCAAGCAATTGCAAGAATTTAGTTGGGTTCTTCTCTTTATAGGTCCTCACGTATAACACCCTTACACCCACCCCTGCTTCCTCATAAGAAACTCCTGCATGAATCACCTATACATCCCCTCCACCTACACGGATCTCAGTCTTCAGAGCCCAACAAAAAAAATCTACATCTTCATAAAACCTTTCTGAAGTCAAAAGTTGTTCACAACTTTCTTATATCTCAGGGCTTACTTTTCTATTGATGAGATTTTCTTGAACAGGAACTTCATATCAAGGCCTGTGCTACATGCTGAGATAGATACAAAAAATACAAGACCCCTTTAGTAGTG
>NW_028007789.1:0-936 GCF_054177405.1 Leptonychotes weddellii | reverse complement strand
TTGGGAGAAAATATTGGCCAAAAACATATATGATAAAGAACTGTTACTAGAATATACAAATGAATCTCAAAACTCAACCATAAGAAAACGAACAACCTAATTTAAAAATGGGCAAAAAATATGACCAGACACCTCACCAAAGAAGATATAAAGATGGAAAATAAGCATAGAAAGGAATGCTAAACAAATGCTGGGAAGGATGTGGAGCAACAGGAACTCTCATTCACTGCTGGTGGGAATGCACAATGGTACAGCCACTTTGTAAGATAGCTTAGCAGTTTTTTACAACAGTAAACATACTCTTACCATATGATCCAGCAATCGCACTCTTTGGTATTTACCCAAATGAGTTGAAAACTTATGTCCACCCAAAAACGTGTACACAGAGATTTATAGAAGCTTTATTCATAATTGTCAAAATTGGAAGTAACTAAATGTCCTTCTATAGGTAAATGGTTAAATTATCTACATCCAAACGATAGAATATTATTCAGCACTTTAAAAAAAGAAGCCATCAAGCCATGAAAAGACATGAAGAATTTTAAATACATATTACTATCTGAAATAAGTCAATCTGAAAAGGCTATGTTCTATATGATTGCAACTATCTGACATTCTGGAAAAGGCACAACTGTGGAGACAATGAAATCAGTGGAAAAGAGCACGAAGGAATGAATGGGTAGAGCACAGAAGATTTTTAGGGCAGTGAAACTACTCTATATAATAATGTAATGATGGACATCGACAACAATACAATAATAGTGGGGGACTTTAACATCCCCCTCACTGAAATGGACAGATCATCTAAGCAAAAGATCAACAAGGAAATAAAGACTTTAAATGACACACTGGATCAGATGGACTTCACAGACATATTCAGAACATTCCACCCCAAAGCAACGGAATACACATTCTTCTCTACTGCCCATGGAACAT
>NW_028007788.1:0-936 GCF_054177405.1 Leptonychotes weddellii | reverse complement strand
GCACAGGCTACCCCTGAGAGAGGCCTTCCTGTTCTCTTCCAGGCTCTGATGAGAGGACCCCTCTTAGGCACCACTAGACGGGTCGGCTGGAGGCCTGTGCGGGGACGTGGGCTGATCCTTGTGCTCTTTGTTCGTGTAATGGGAAGCAGCCCTCAGAAGGACATGTATTTGTATGCAGCTACTCGGATGGCATTGAAATAAACACAGCACTTGTCAAACTACACAGCCGGGGAAGATGAACCGAAATGGAATGCTGACTTTTCTCACCACCATCTTTGGAAACCTCCTGCCTTCCTTGCCACCCACCTGGTGGTGGTAACTGTTTGGGGCAGTCCAGCCTTGCAGTGAAATGCTTCGGTGTCGGAGACCACCCTCTCTGTTCAGATCCATTTATTGATGGATAGGTTTATAATCTGTGGAACTGGTGAGGGAAGTCACTTCCCTGGGCTTCATTGCTTTCATCTATAGACTGGGCAGATCCATGCCTTGCTCAGATTTCGATTGGCTGGCTGACCATGGACTTGGGAGGATGTGCTGGTTTACATAACAGAGAAGTGCGCAGTCTCGTCCCTGGTCTGTGGTTATCTTAATACGTGAACGCTGTTGTAGCGGGGTGGGATAACTCAGAGATCTGAATAATTCAGCAGACGCAGCAGAACCGGGGGGGATTCGGGGACTTAGAATCTTCTCCCTGCTCTGTCTCAAATACAGCTCAAGACAGTGACAGCGCGTAGGGGCAGGTTGCTTTACTTGACGCGACCTCACTCTTCTCGTCAACCCAATGGGGCGAACAGAGCGCCATGGGCTGTTGAAACGGGAGCGCGGAAGGGGAGGCGGCCGGCTCCGCGCTGGGATGCAGTCACGGCTCAATCAGTGGCTGTTGGAGCCCAATTGCTGGCAACGCCAACAGCGCTCTTTCTGGAGAGTAAGCAGCGA
>NW_028007787.1:0-936 GCF_054177405.1 Leptonychotes weddellii | reverse complement strand
GCTGCATAATATTCCATTGTATATATATACCACATCTTCTTTATCCATTCATCTGTCAATGGACATCTTGGCTCTTTCCACAGTTTGTCAGTTGTTTCTTTTATGGATCATGCCTTTGGAATGTATCTAAAATGTCATCACCATACTGAAGATCATGTAGATTTTCTCCTAAGTTATCTTCTAGGAGTTTTGTAGTTTTGTATTTTATAGTTAATTCTGTGACCCGTTTTGAGTTAATTTTGTGGCTGTAAGGTCTATGTCTAGATTCATTTTTTGCACATGGATATTCAGTTGTTCCCGCACCATTTGTTGAAGAGACTGTCTTTGTGCCATTGCATAGCCTTTGCTTCTTTGTCAAAGATCAGTGACTCGATTAAGATGGGTCTATTTCTGGGCTCTCTGTTCCATCCTGTTCTATTTGTCTATTCTCCCACCAATACCATACTGTCTCGATTACTGTAGCTTTGTAATAAGTCTTGAAGTTGAGTAGAATGTATCTTCTAACTTTGTTTTTTTCCCTTCAATATTATCTTAGCTATTCTGGGAATTTTGCCTCACCATATAAACTTTAGAATCACTTTGTCACTATCTACAAAATAACTTCTTGGGATTTTGGGGGGATTGCATTGATTCTATAAATCAGGTTGGGAAGAACATAGACTGTCAGATCATCTGGAAACAAACACAGCTTTATTTTCCTTCCCAATTTGTTTATCTTTTATTTGCTTTTTGGCTTATTGCATTATCTAAGACTTTCAGTACCATGTTGAAAATGAGTGGTGAGGAGACAATCTTGCCTTATTCTTGATCCTAGTGGGCAAGTGTCTAGTTTCTCACCTTTGAGTATGATGTTAGCTGTAGGTTTTTTGTAGATACTCTTTATCAAGTTTAGGAAGTTCCTTTTATTTCTAGTTTACCAGGAATATCATAAATGGT
>NW_028007786.1:0-936 GCF_054177405.1 Leptonychotes weddellii | reverse complement strand
GGGAGTCTGCTTCTCCCTCTGACCCTCCTCCCTCTCATGCTCTCTGTCTCTCATTCTCTCTGTCTCAATAAATAAATAAAATCTTTAAAAAAAAAAAAAAAAAAGAAAGACAACGATAAAGGACAGAAATGAGGGTGTGGGGGGCAGAGTCAGGCTGCCCCACCAGACCAGGTGCCCCGCGCTGCCCCAGGCGTTGGGGATACAGGCACGAAAGGCCCAGGAAGTGGAAGGGCCCGTGCTGCAGGAAAGAGCAGCTGAAGCAGGAGGGGAGGGTTTATGGGGAACACCCCCCCCAAAGACCATATGGCCACCCACCACCTCTCCAGTCATCTCCTGCCACATGTCCAGGGGTCACCCCGAGGGCCCCTGCTGCTGTTGAGCATCTGTGACTCACTCTGAGGCTGTGACTCGTAGGGGCCCAGCACAGCTGCCCCTCCAACGGCAGGTCAGGGGGAATTGGATCTTGCACAGTGAACCTTTGCTCCTAGAGGTCGTGAGCTCTCCAGAGGAGGAACACACCAGCTGTCCCAACGGGCTACACGGAACAGTAGAGTGAAGTCCCTGGGTCCAAATAGCTGACAGCACGGGACGGACCCCAGGGCCAGTACAGGGCACCTGGAAGGGAGGAGGGAACATGGGTGCCTTGATGAGAAAATCTCACTGAGAACATCTGCAGGCAAAGTGGTTTCCCCACTGATTTTGTTTTCAGACCAAACGTCTGTCTGGCTCCAGCTAAGGGCCCACTCACACTGCCACAGAAACACGGAGAGCCTCATCCCAGAGTCGGTCAAGGAGCAAGAGACGAGACATTCAGCCGCAGTCCTAGGCTCAAGCTTCAAACTGCCCAGCTCCCCTCTGGGGAGCACAAAGGCCTGGGGTTATGTGAGCAAAGGTGACATCTACCTCCAGGGGGTGGAGACTATCAAGGGAAAGGAG
>NW_028007785.1:0-936 GCF_054177405.1 Leptonychotes weddellii | reverse complement strand
GGTTTGGTTCTTGCCCTTGTGTTTGCTCTTTGCTGTTTCACGAGCATTGAAGAAGTGGCCACAGAATCCTACATATGATTTCATTTGCTGCCCGGTTTAAGGAGTTGTGTTTTTTGTTTGTTTGTTTGTTTCACGAAAGCTTCCGGAGAGTAGTAAAAAGAAGAGGTCTGGGAGACAGAGAGCCAGGGCTGTAGTCCAAGTTGGCACTTGCCGCTGCAGATGGAGCTGGCCCCCATCACCCCGACTCTGCTGTCGGCAAGGGGGGGCGCCCACACCTAGACAGGGAGGCAGAAGTGAACGGTCACTCTGCTCTTCTGGCAAAACAACTCCAGCCATAACTCAGGAGGTCATCGAGAAATGCAAAAATAAAACAGGAGATTATGCGTGTGTATTTCCTTCCGTCTGGGTCTCAGTGGCCTGGTAAAATGAGGTCTCAGGGACAGTTCTGATTGTATTTGCCCAATAGTCTGCTACCTTTTGAACAGCAGGGCATGAGGCCCACTTTCAAGATTTCTAACCCCTCCTTGAACACCTCATTAAGTGGTAAGATATACAAAGGCCTTTAAGTTTTATTTACTTGTTTATTTATTTGTACAATTGAGATAATTGACATATAAGATTGTATTATTTTAAGGTGTACAGGGTAATGATTTGAATATGTATATATTGAGAAATGAGGACCACAAGCAGTTTACTTAACATCTATCCCCACACATAGTTACAGACTTTTCCCCTTGGGATGAGAACTTTTTAAGATCTACTCTCTTAGCAACTTTCAAATATACATTCTATATACATATTGTTAACTAGAGTCTTCATGCTGCACATTCCACTCCCAGGACTTACTTATTTTATAACTGGAAGTTTGTATCTTTTGACCACCTTCACCCATTAAAAGGCTTTTTAATTTCATTTATTGTATAATTGTATCCTAAG
>NW_028007784.1:0-936 GCF_054177405.1 Leptonychotes weddellii | reverse complement strand
GGACTCCTTCCCCAAGTGAGGCATCAGCAAATTAATGAGAGGAGAGAGGAGGCCGCTACAGATGGACATCGGCGGCAACAGGTACTCAGCTCCAGACACACCCTCAACACCTCCATCTATTCTAAAATAAACTGTGTGAAATTGTATTTCTGAACCACGAGACAGGTAAGACAGTCTTTTCCAAAGGCAGGTTTAGAGGAGGATCTTCACCTTGTGTCTAAAATCCCACTCAGGCCATTGAACATACCCACTTATGACTTGCTATGTCACAGAGAAATCACGGAATTTTCCAGCTGAAAGGGAATAACACGCTTCTTACTGAAGAACAGTCAGGAAAGAAAGCATATGAAATTAGGCTACAGCAATGTATTTTCTTCATGAACGTTTTTCACACTCCAACTTAACATAAACACATCTTTTTCCATACCTCAAAGGTTGCTATTGCCCCCAGATAATTTGCTTCAGAGGTATATACTTTTTGCTCTGGGTGACTGGGGAGAGAGGGGTCTTGTGGTGAGTTTTCAGGAGTTCTTTCTGCTTTACCATTTAAAAGAAGCTGATGGCTGAGGAAGGACACACACTTTTGCTCCCTGGAGAACTCTGTGCTAAACTTAGTTCTCTGAAGCTTTATTTCGCATGTATTGAAGCAGTTAGGAACTTTACACATGAGCAGGAATCAAAGTTAAATTCAAAAGTGGAATTTCAAGGACCACGCACCTATTGGAGAAGCATCATTATCATGGAGTCCCAGGATAATGCTGATTTGGGTGTTATTTGCTTGGGGTCTTTTATTGCCCACACCAAAGCTGAGTACTAGAGAAAGCAGAGTGTGCCATTTATGAGACAGACAAGTCTCTTGGCCTCTTTGTACCTTAGTTTCCTCATTTGAAAAAATGAATAGATTTTAAGACATACTTTTCAGAGTTCATACTAGGC
>NW_028007783.1:0-936 GCF_054177405.1 Leptonychotes weddellii | reverse complement strand
GGGGAGGGGGCCCGGCGGGGAGGGGCCCGCGGAGGCTGCTGGAGCCCTGGGTCTCGGGTGTACGCGCCCTGGGTGGTGTCCCCCCCGCTTGCGGAATGGGTAATGAGGCTTTTCTCCGCAGCAACAGCATCACGAGTTTCAGTTCCCAGGAGCCTGCCGCTGCCGCCACCGCCACCGCCACCGCCACGACACGACATGAGTCAGGCTTTCTTCCTTGGCGCGTGGCGGAGCCCTCCTCCCTTTCGCCGCACCTGGGCTCGCCCCCGGCCCGCGTCGCCCGCGCCCCCTAGGCGGAGGCCCCTGCGCCGGGAGCTGCGCGGTCCACGCAAGGCCGGAGTGTCTTCAAGATAGGTGCTGCCTTTTGTGCAGTGCTGTTCTGGCTGCCATGCAGCCCCCTCGCCCTTCGACGGGCAGGGGTGAGCTAGCCAGGCAGATGTTGCAGCTGTTTGCTATTAATTGCCTAAGTTCCTCCCGGGTAGGCTCTTCTCTAGAGATGGGGTGCTTGCAGTCCATCCCTACCTGGAGGGAAGAAGGAGCCTAGCCCTGTAAACTAATTGACCTCAACAGGTGGAGCTTATCTCCCGCAGAAAGGTCTTTCCGTTGAATTGTCCAGGTTATAGCCCCCACAGATTTGACTTGAAAGACAAATCTTGGTGGCAACACGAGTGCAGTGATAAATGAAGACCACCTCTTACGGTTTGAAAAGAAAAAGGGCCATCTGCAAATGCAGTTGAAAAAAAAAAAAAACCTGCATGGTCTGAGCATAGTTTTACAGAAGCAAGGTTAGGTTTTATAGGAGGCAATTTACTGGAAGTTGCTTCCCTAGCATTACCCGTCAAAACGTTCTAGCTCTAAGCTAGAATGTACTACGAAGCGAGAATGTACTTCTCGCCCAGGAATTAAACAACAACAAACTGATACGGAAAATCCTAGAGA
>NW_028007782.1:0-11989 GCF_054177405.1 Leptonychotes weddellii | reverse complement strand
ATGGCTGCTCTCATGTTGGGGGCATAGATATTTACAATTGTTAGATCTTCTTGTTGGATAGACCCCTTAAGAATGACATAGTGTCCTTCTGTGTCTCTAACTACAGACTTTAGTTTAAAATCTAATTTTTCTGATATAAGAACTGCTATCCCAGCTTTCTTTTGAGGTCCGCTGGCATGGAAGATGGATCTCCATCCCTTCAGTTTCAGTCTGGATGTATCTTTAGGTCCAAAATGAATCTCTTGTAGGCAGCATATGGATGGGTCCTGTCTTTTTATCTAATCTGCAACCCTGTGCCATTTTATGGGAGCATTTAGGCCATTCATGTTGAGAGTGATTATTGAAAGATATGAATTAATTGTCATCATGTTGCCTGTGAAGACCTTTTTTTTATAGATTGTCTATGTAAATTTCTGCTGTATATGACTCTTGGGGTCTTTCTCTTTTTATAGAACCCCCTTAGTATTTCTTGCAGGGCTGGCTTAGTGGTCACATATTCTTTCAGTTTCTGCCAGTCTTTGAAGCTCTGGATCTCTCCATCCATTCTAAATGACAGCCTTGCCAGATAAAGTATTCTTAGCTGCATGTTATTCTCATTTAGTACCCTGAATATGTCTTGACAGGCCTTTCTGGCCTGCCAGGTCTCTGTGGATAGGTCTGATGTTGTTCTGATGTTCCTCCCTCTGTACGTAAGGAATCTCTTTCCCCTAACTGCCCTTAAGATGGTTTCCTTGGTTCTAAGATTTGCAAGTTTTACTATTATATGCCGGGGTGTTGGCCTGTTTTCCTTGATCTTGGGAGGGGTCCTCTCTGCCTCTAGGATATGAATGTTTGTTTCATTCCCCAGATTAGGGAAGTTCTCAGCTTCAGGATTGCTTTCAGGATTCCAATTATTCTGACATTGGAATGCTTCATGGTGTCACTTATTTCTCTGATTCTATTTTCATGGATTCTGACTTGTTTTACCCTGGCCTCCTCTTTTCCCTTTTTATCTATTATATTGTCTTCCAGGTAAGTTATTCGTTCTTCTGCCTCACTTACCCTAGCTGTTAGATTATCTAGATTGGATTGGATCTCATGGATAGCATTTTTAAGTTCTGCCAATTCAGCTTTCATTTCTGCCCATAGAGACTCTATGTTGCCCTTAATTGATTTCTCCATTCTAGCCATTGTCTTCACAATTGCTAGCCTGAATTCCATCTCCTACATCCTGGTTATATCTGCATCCATTTTTAAATCTGTGGTATAAGTCATAATCTCTGAGTCTTTTCTATTTTGGGGACTCCTCTTCATTGTCATTCTGTTGATGGGTGTTTGAGGGAATGTGTAGAGTCCAAATTATTGACCAGAACCCAAGCAAGATGCACCTGTTTTTAGGGAACTTAGGGTTGCTGGCCTCTTGTTTTCCCAGCCTGTCTTCTGGGGGAGGGACCTGCTGCACTGTTACTCAGGCAACCCTGTTTGGGCAGAGTTGCCCTTCCTCCTGTGGCGGGAGATCGGCTCAGCGAGAATCAGTTTTTGGGGCTTTTTTTCTGTGTCACCTTTCCGTGGAGGCTTTCCACGTCTCTTCCGTGAGTCAGAGCAGAAGAGACCTTTTCCAACCCTCTGCCTTAGAGCAGAGAGACCGCAGTCTGTTCAGTGAGCTCTCCAGGCCACACTGTCTCCATTTCTGTCCGTGCTGCTATAAACTGCAGTGCCCTGGATTGTGCACCCCTCTGCAGTGCCCCATGTCCTGCCTCCAGGTCGGAGCCCGTCTCTGCCCTTTGTGCTTCTAAAACCGCCAGCCGCTCCAAGTTCGCCCGCGCGACCCCGCCACTCCGGGTTTCCACCCCAGGGGCTGCCCTAAAGTCCCCTCCCCGCCGCTACAGGTCTGCGAGTCTGTGCCCCGTCCCCAGTGTGTGAGGCTGTCACTCACTGGTGGTGTAGGATCTCCACAGCCAGGCTCCCTCCTGCTGCCATTTTTCCTCCAATATCTGCCTGCGGAATCAGGGCTCCCTGCTTCGTACCTCAAAACCAACCGTCTACGATATTCTGTTTGTAGAGATCCATATCTTCTTACATCTCATGCTGATTTTGTGTGTGCTCAGAGTGGTCTGGTAGATATCCAGCTCAGTTCCTGGGACCAGTTGAAATAGGGTCCCCTACTCCTCCACCAACTTTCCTTCCCCCCTGCCCTTTGTGCTTCTAAAACCACCATCCACCCCCAGTTCACACTCATGGCCCTGAAGCTCCAGGTTTTATTCTAGTGGGCTGCTGTAAAGTCCTTTCCCCACTGCTACTGGTCTGCAAGTGTGCTCCATCCCCAGCACGGGAGGCTTTGGTGCACCAGTGTTGCAGGATCCCAAAGGCTCCCTCCCCCTTCCATTTATCTTCTTATATCTGCCCATGGAATCATGGCTCCCCACTTCATACTTCAAAACCAACCACCTGTGATATTCTGTTTGTAGAGATCCAGATATATCTTCTCACATCTTAGACTGATTTCGTGGGTGTTCAGAATGGTCTGGTAGGTATCAAGCTCAATTCAGGGGACCAGTTGAAATAGGGTCCCCTATTCCTCCACCATCTTTTCTTCTCTGTCCTCCCATTTCCATGTTTCTTAAATAAGCTACTCATTTTTCTATCTAATAGGCAGCACCTTAATTTGTGGATTCTTATGACCATTAATATATTTCAGTTAATTTGAATCTTCCAAATATCTTTCTATTGCATAATAGAAGTCTTATCTTTCTTTTTTAAAAGATTTTATTTATTTGAGAGAGAGAGAGAGACAGAGATAGCTAAAGAGATAGCAAGAGAGAGCATGAGCAGGGAGGAGAGGGAGAAGCAGGCTTCCCACCAAGCAGGGAGCCTTATGCAGGGCTCAATCCCAGGACCCTGGAATCATGACCTGAGCCGAAAGCAGATGCTTAACCGACTGAGCCACCCAATGCTCTGAGGTCATGTTTTTCAATGGATTATATAGATCAACTTTATTGCATGGCCAAATGACACATAGAATTTGAAGCTATCAGATGGAACTGGAGAGGATTATGCTACAAGAAATAAGTCAATCAGAGAAAGACAATTATCATTGGGTTTCACTCATGTGTGGAATATAAGGAATAGCACAGAGGATCATGGGGGAAGGGAGGGGAAACTGAATGGGAAGAAATCAGAGAGGGAGATAAGCCATGAGAGACTCTTTGCTGGGGTTAATGTAGAGTATGAAATCATCCATAATACCTGGATTGCTGAAATGTAACACAGAGGGGGAGATGGAAGGTTTCAGAGAAGGGCATAAGCCTTTGGAATGCTGAAGCCTGCACAGAGGAATGGTGCAGGGAGTTACCTTCTGCAAAGCTTTCTTAGCCCAAACAGCTGCCCAGTAATCTAAGAGATGGATGCATTGTCCCCTAAAGCTATGTTTATCAAAAGTCGTAGAACAAGCTGATCAGGACATTGTGTCTTTCCCGTAATCAGACTCTTCTATTTTCTTTGAGACCCCTTGCCACACGTCACTTGCTTGAGTAACAGAGTAATAAAGAATTATGATTAACCTGAAGCACCAATAAAGGTGAGAACAAAAGAAGAACAAAGGGCCTTCGTCTCTGAGAATTGACCCCCTTGCCTTCTCCTCTCACAGAAAAGTCTGGAATAATCTCTCATCTGTTGGTACAGGGATTGTTGACCTTTCCCAGCAACTTTTGACTCCAGGAAACAAACTGAGGATTGTCGAAAGAGAGGTAGATGGGGAGATGGGGTAACTGGGTAATAAGTATTAAGGAGGGCACATGAAGTGATGAGCACTGGGTGTTATATGCAACTAATGAATCATTAAACACTACATCAAAAACTAATGATATACTATATGTTGACTAATTGAATTTAAATTTAAAAAAATGAAGAATTTGAAGCTAAAATATAAGTAGGGTGATAATTTTTGTAAATCATCATCCCTAATTGGACATTTAGGACACACAATTTTTAACAAGGTCAAAGACAAATAACAAATACATTATTTTAGAATTTACAAAATGCACTTTAAAATGATATTTTTATCTCAACCTTTACACCATTAATTCATAACTGCTTAAGTTTTTGTTTTATTTCCTAGTGAATAAACAGATTGGGAACAGTGGACCTGCCAGAATGAGAGCTTCCCAGACCAATGTTTTGCAAACTGCAAGTGGAAATACATTAGTGAGTCTTGCAACAACATAAATGGGCTGCAACTTGAAATTAAAAAAAAAATAGTATAAAAATATTAGCAAGCATTGCATATAGTAAAATGTAGTTTCACTAAAATATTTTTTAGTGTGCGTATGTGTGTTTACAGAGTCTTTATGTAAAATGTATTTCTTACTAGAGGCCAAAATAAAAACAAGTTTGAAAGCCACTGGCCTAGGCTATGTAAAGCAGGTTCCATTATCCATAGACCCATGGCTAGGGAAATGTGACCTCAGCATGGGGGGGGCGTAGTTTTTATAAAGATCTTTTAGGCTCATTCTTGTCCATTTTGAGAACAGTGACAGAACAATAAGACTGAACCTGAAGTGGATGTGTCCCAGAAGTATCAAGTCATCTCCGAATAGTCAACAGATAAATGTCACTCTTTGCATGTTCTTTCAGAGCTGCTTTCACTCACTGAAACCACTCATTCCTTCAGGGACAGTTGGGTGGCAATGGGAGCAACTCTGCCATTTACAACACAAATACATATGGGATCCCTTGGTATTAAGAAGATGCCCTGAGTCACCTTAACTTATATCACTGTTAATTAAAGAAAAATAAACTATATTATCTAAAAAGCTGGCATGTTTGGGATTGCACTGCTTCTGGTGGATTGAATCAATTTTCAGAACTGTTACTATCAGTAACATCATTTCCCATGTGTGCATGGGAATGTCTCCATCATTTCGATTTGTGCATCTCACAACCTTTTTTTAAAATTTTGTTTCACTTATAAATGAAAACAAATCACCCATTTCAAACTGAAACAACAAATCTACCACTAATAATGGTGAGCCATTTTATTTTTCTACATAACTACAGCTATTTTGGATTTTTCATAGAACAAAAAGTTGCCATAGATTTTAACATAATAGTTTGAATGGAATCAATGATGACTTCTTCTAGTAGGCTAAAAAAGTGCCTTGAGACAGCACCATATGTTGCCTGGGAAAGACTAAAATAATCCAAATTTTACAAATAAATTAGATAAACTGATTTTCGTTTAAGCATAATTATTTTCTAATTGTGTCTTGTTGAGATTAAAATTTGACATTTTCTTTCTCCTTTACTTGGAAATATAACCATTTTTAGTTTCCATGTACAACAAATCAGTGTGCTTGCTCCAGAACTGTTTATTGGTATTTAAACCATATGCAAATTAACTGACTTTTCACAGCTTAATTTTTTTTTAATATGGGGTTTGATGTCTACTGCAGATTCATTTAGTATCACATAATTGATTATTCTCTAGTTGTTCCATGTGTGTTTAATAACTCCATTTTTCTTGTCTTTCATGTAATCGTCTCAGAACTTGACCAGAAACTCTGACCCAATTCTTGGCCTACAGTAGATATTTTTGTTACTTGTAATAGTCTGTTTCCAATTCACACATACTCACATAGTCATAGGTTACATGGAACATTATCAATTTCTTTCCCTATAAGAAAGATAACGGGAAAGGACCAGTAACCAAACATTATGATGATTTGTTCATCTGCTTTAGGGAGATTTAGAGAGATAATGTTTTGTAATGGAAAGAACATTTATCAGAAGACCTGGCTTGAGTCCTCATGTGTGCTTTTGAGAAAGTACCCTAGACTCACTCTGTGTTGCATATATATCCTCTCTTATCCTTCCGAGTTATTGTAAAGTCAAAATGAAAATAGGTGAAGTTACTGAGTTGACTGTAATAGTCTATAAAGGTCATTGATTATCATTGCCTTACTTTCTGTATGTATTTATTAAAATGTTCACCTTCCCCAGTTTCTTCACTATTATTCAGTCTTCCTCTAGAACAATTAAGGTGACAAGGTGATGTGAAGATATAGCTAACTTATTACCAACCATGAAGGATTTAGCCATGATATATTCTCTCTCTCTTTTTTTTTTTTAAGATTTTTTATTTATTTGACAGAGAGAGACACAGCGAGAGAGGGAACACAAGCAGGGGAGTGGGAGAGGGAGAAGCAGGCTTCCTGCTGAGCAGGGAGCCCAATGCGGGGCTTGATCCCAGGACACTGGGATCATGACCTGAGCTGAAGGCAGCCGCTTAATGACTGAGCCACCCAGGTGCCTCGATATATTCTCTCTTAACTAGCTTTGTTATTGTTTGTGATACTGGCTGCTGGAAGTCAGATTAAACCAGAAAAAGGTTAGGAATGACAAAAACAAATGTCTGAATATGTTCACATGCACTACACATTATTGATTATCAAGTTGATCAAACTTAGTTTAGAAGGTCCTAAAATGCACCATGATCTCACTATGTTTTAGGAATGCATGCTGTTCCTTTTGACTGGAACTTTTTCATCTCTCCCCTATGCCATCTTATTGCCATTAGCCTGCAAATTTCTACTCATTCTTCAGTTACCCACTTAAAAACACTTTCTACATGAAACTTTTAATGATAACTTAAGTCTATATCAGGGGCCTCTTTAATGTGTTTGCATACTATCCTGTATTACAATTGCCTGTGTTCCTATCTTACTCATGATACTCTAAGATCCTTAAGGGAAGGCATTCTATCTTACATACATTTATGTGACAAATATGTATCAAGTATTTCATTCATGTACACCAACCCATACCACATCACCTCATGATATTAGATGTACAGTGAATAAATGACAGCCAAAACCAATTCTTTTGTTTCATGGAAATAAAAACAGAGTGTTAAAAGTCCCTTGATCAAAAATTGTCACTATATTAGTAATAACTTCAAGATAAAAAGAAAATCTAATTACCATCCATTACTGAGACCAATTCATAGCAGCTTCATAAATCTTACTGCTATGAATTAAATATACATAAGTATAAGTAATATGTTATAAAATTCCTCTCCTAATAACATAATTTATTTTCCCATCACTTCCACACTAATAATAATTTAATGACTCACTGCCATTTCTGGATATACCTTATAAAAATATGCACATATTTGTAGAAACATTCTGGTAAACTCTAATAGTGGTGAATAATTAAAGTTTTGGGATTGCTATCCTTGTGAACAAATGGTTGGATAAACATTTTTTGATTGCATAAGGTAGTTGAGAAACTGACAATGAAATAAAAGATGACAGAAACCATCCAGCTATATATTAAATCTATGTTTCATATCAAATTTACAAAACTACAGTACTTCAGCATTTGAGCCACAAGCTCAACAGGTAAGATAAAGCATTAGTCTAATAATAGTTAAATACATTATAAGGGGCCCTTAAAAGAATGGAAAATGAAAATATTAACATGTATAAACTCTGTTAGAATGCATTTTCTTTTATTTCTTTTCTCATAGTCCTTGAATTCTATACTATTGACTTTGGAAAATTATCTCTTAACACCCAAAATGAAATAAGGACTCAATTCTATAGTTCTATTTGATTCACTTAGTTTCTCACAATTTTAGAAATGAAAAGTCAAGGAACTACTGTGTTGATGCATTTGAATGGAGATATATATTCCAAAATAAAATTCAAGTGTTGACTTTTAGACCAAGGTGTCTAAAAGTTAGAAGGGGTTAGATAAGTGTAGGATGACTAAATACTTTGAAAACAAGAAATAAAGTAATTTAACAGAAGCCCAGTAGTGTTTAGGGGTATGAAACTTTCTTGTTATTTTCTTCTCACCCAGAGTCAAGAAGTCTCAAGTCTTACTAAGGGAAAAATTATCATATAGTCAATATGATGCTATAAACTGTGAAACACTATCAAATGAGGCATGGATAGAGTTATCCAACAGATGCAATTCTGCCAAATAAGAACATTGCTGACCAGCAAATCTTCCCAAACTAACATATAGCATTAAAATGAAACAAAATAAGAATGGAACCATACTTCCTGTACTTGGAAGATGAAAACATCAGACATATTTCATCCTTTAAGTATTACTAAATCAAATTTTCAGACCTAACAAGAGACAAAACCACAGTAGTTTGGATGAAATTCAAAGGGAAAGGAAAAGTATTTATTATTGAAGTATACAAAAAAAAATGGTTTAACAATTACCCCCTCATATAAATGCAGATATAGTCTATGCCAAATATTACCACTATTTTCTAAGAAATATGAAATACTCATTTCAATTGAAAAATAAACAAAACAAAACAAACAAAAATGAATTTTATACTGCCCTATGGCTATTTAGTGACCTCATTTTAATCTTGGCAAAAAAGAGGGGAAAGACATAGAAATAAAAACAAGAATGCTACTTTTAATGGTATTTGTAAGATACAATCAATTGAATAAAAATGCAAATCTAGATTTTTGTTTAGTTTTATAAGCATGGTCTGTTCTCGGATAGTCAGTTATGCATCTCAGAATGTCTGCCCTAAATTAAAAAAAAATAGGGTAAATAAAAGTCATTTACCATAGAATGATAAAATTGTAAGAATGAAAAGAGATCTGTATAGTCCAAATCCATCAGTATATATATGAGGAAAATAAATCTCAGGGAGGAAAAATAATTTGCCCAAGATTATCCAACTAGATATTAGCAGATCCAGGTTTAGAATCCAGGTTTCCTGATTGCTAATCCAGGTGGTTTCCCACCTCATATCATGACACTATCTCTCTACTAGTATTCACCAATACTCACTGGAAACATGACATCGCCCTAGACATTGTGGTAATAATTTTCCTGGCTTCTTGCCCTAGTCCTCAAAAATAGGATAATGTGACTCTGATTTCCAGGATCAGCCATGAATCAGATTCTACTAAGAAGTATAGTTCATTTATGCATAGTATAACAAGTATAGATCATTGAATGCATAGTTAAGTGACCAACCAGTCAGACTTGCCCCCCAATCTTATACCCTAATTCTAGCACTGACCTTTTTTTCTCTATTCCTTTTAGCCAACACTCGGCCTTCTACGAGTTCAATCTTTGTCCTTTCCCCATGCCTGAGTCACTAACTTAGAGTCAAGACTAGGGTATGCCTTACTCTACTTTATCATTCAGTCCCCAAGTTCGATCTCAACTAATCCAAGCCCCTTTTGAGTTCCACAACTAGACTGCCTGAATTCATGTTTATTTATTAAGTTATCTTTACATAATGTTGTTCTTGTATCAGGTATTACCCACATCTCTTTGCAGCTTCCCACCAGTCCTCCTTGATGGTAATTGTCCATTATTCTAGGATTCTTTGCATTTTCTGCTGCTAGATCTGCCTTGACCTGTCATGTAATTCCAGTTAATCTGTTGGAAGTTTAGGTTTTAGGAAGGTCCAGCCACTAACCAGCCTCTAGCCACCCACAAGCCATATATTTAAAAGAAAATTTCCTTGGACCTATTTATCACTTTCTGTGGGGTTGTGAGAAATAGTAAACAGGAAGAGGAATGCTGTTATTTGGATCAGAGACGTGATATTAAAATTGTGTATATTTCTTACTAATAGACTATGATAATGTGTCTTAATCATATCTGTCTTCCAAGTACCCAATATTATATTCACAGTAGAGATAGAGGTGAAAATTAATTATTAAGGGGCCTCCTGGGTGGCTCAGTCTGTTAAGCATCTGCATTCAGCTCTGGTCATGATCTCAGATCCTGGGATAGAGCCCTGCATCAGGCTCCTTGCTCAGTGGGGAGTTTGCTTCTCCCTCTCCCTCTGCCCCTTCCCCTCCCACTCATGCTCTCTCTCTAATAAACAAATAAAATTTTTAAAAAAGAAAGTTAATTATTAAATTAAGACCAGTGTTTGTGTTCTAGTGGGCCCAACAAAAGCACCCCATTCTTCCTCTGCACTTGGAATCAGTTGAGAGATACATTCAGGAGTGAGGAAAATCAAGATCAAAATGTCAGTAGCTTTTGCCAATTAAAAGCTATGTTGGAAGATATAAGAGTTATAACTGTTTGCTAGCATTCCCCCAAATCATTTAGACTTGTCCACCCAGTCACAGACAGCTCTGAATAATTTCCATCCATACACTTCTGAGCCATTCTCTCTAGGTTTATCATATGACCAAAAGAGGAGAACAGAACACACCTTTTCTGAAAGCATTCTAAACCAGAAAAAAGATAGAAGAAAGAGCTGAATAAAACACTCAATTCTCCTACAAAAGGAATGTGGAATTAGTGTCACCTGATAAAAGATAGATATTGCCATCGTTCTTAAAGACAATGTTTGTTGACTTGAGTAAAACACTTTCATTAAAAGGGGTTCAGGCATGAAGTTCCCGTAGGAAGCAATTTAATGTAAGGAGGCATGCTGACCTAGGTTCTTATCCTGGTTCTACCACTTACCAGAGTACTTAATCTCTCTACACTTTTATTTCTACATCCGTGAAATGAGGAAATGTGTACCTACTTTATCTAGTGGTTGTGTAAATAAAATTAACTATTTGATTTGTTATCTCTAAAGTACCCACACATGAAAGGAGATTATTACTTCTACAGAAAGCACAGATGGGGAACTCCATGGCAGAATAAATCTCCAAGAAGGAAACAGGCATGCTCATATTTTATAAATAACAACTGTTAATATATTTGAACAACCGAGCCACACCTTATTTGTGTTAGGCCAAAAACATATTTTTGAGTGCAATCATTATGCCACCTTCAGGTGTCATTATTAGACTTCCTTTTTTTTTTTTTTTTTTACAAACTTTCCTTCCTATCCCTCCAAAAGTCATTAATCAAGCCATTGATTGATGTTTGAAATAGTGCAGGTGCTGCTCTTACATATTCATTATTAATCAAATTATTTATTCAGCCCAGTAGATTCTACAAACACAACACAAATCTCCAGCATCCCCTCATGTTATCCAGAATCTGAAATTTATCATAGTATTATTCAAAAACATTAAGGTTATATGAAATGCAAGTTCTCCAAATTAAGAGTCCCAATAGCCTAGCTTTTCCACTGTTACTTCTTTTTTTTTAAGATTTATTTATTTATTTGAGAGAAAGAGAGAGAGAGAACATGGATGGAAGAGTAGAGGAAGAGGGAGAGAGAAACTCAAGGAGACTCCACACTGAGCACAGCCAACTAGGGGCTTGATCTCAAGAACCGGAGATCAAGACCGGAGCTGAAACCAAGAGTTGGAAGTTTAACCAACTGTGCCACCGAGGCAACCCACCACTGTTACTTCTTAAATAATACTGGTTCTGCTGCCTTATTTTTATGTAATTTTCAACAATTTTTTACATCAAATTTTGTTCAGTTTTTAAAAATGAGATTAGATTTAAATATGCAGATTCAGACTTTTGAAAATCATCTCTTGGAGAGATACAGGGGCAAAATCTTCAAGATGATGTAGTTTAAAGCCCTCTAATTTTCCAAACAAGAAAACTAGAGACTTTGAAAGAAGTAATTAGCTCAAGATTACAGTGTGCAGAAGAATCTAGTATGCTAATGCCTGTGTTCTTCCCATTTCTTCCCAATTTAATAAACATTATTGATTGAGACTTTCAAAAATGGCATTTGTGATGCAGAATTAGCAGAAATACCAATATGCTGACCTAGCCAAAACAAACTATTTCAAATTCTGTCAGGCCAAATTGTAATTCATAAGCTCAATTTGGTAAGGTGTGTATTAAGAAGCACATGGTAAGGTGCCTTGTATAAGGTGTTTGATAAAGTTTTTTTTTTTAAAGATTTTTATTTATTTATTTGACAGAGAGAGAGATAGCGAGAGCAGGAACACAAGCAGGGGGAGTGGGAGAGGGAGAAGCAGGCTTCCTGCCGAGCAGGGAGCCCGATGTGGGACTCGATCCCAGGACCCTGGGATCATGACCTGAGCCGAAGGCAGACGCTTAACGACTGAGCCACCCAGGCGCC
>NW_028007781.1:0-936 GCF_054177405.1 Leptonychotes weddellii | reverse complement strand
ACATCCGTCTCCCCACCTCTGCCTTGCTCGCAGAGCCCTGATTCTGTTCTGGCATCTACTTCTTCCCTGTGTGACTCAGGGAGAGGGTCCCCCTTCTCAGACCCAGCCGTAAGTCCTGACCCCTCCTACGACAGCTATGTCACCCCCTGACCCCGACGGTGATGCCTACGCCGGGCAGACACCATCTGCAGGGGGGCTTCCGGGAAAAGTCTCCTCACTCCTTGTCGGCTGGAGGTGGAGGCCGAGGCCGAGGCCGGGGCCGGGGAGGTGACCGAAACGCGCCTCCCTCTTGCTGCCAGCCTGTGGGTGATGCTGACGGCAGGTGGCAGGGGAGTGCCGCCCCCCGCCAGCTCTAGGATTCCTGGTTTCTAGGGCAGACACCCCCTTGAGTCCGGAGTTTGCTCCTTGCAGCCCCCAGCGTCCCGAGGCACAGACCTAGTCCCCTCTCCTCCCCACACGAGCTAGAGAAGCCGCAGGCCTCTGCAGCCTCAGCCCTGCCACTTACAGAAATGGCCTCTCTGGGCCTCCCCCTGCTCTCCCGTACTGCCCAGCTCCCGGTGTGGCCGGGGGGAGTGACGTACCGTGTGCAAAGGCAGGCCCTGTCGGGCTGTCACCCCGCCTTCCCGCTCCCGGGGGACGGACACCCCTCCGCTGGCTTTGCTCGTTCTTCCTCGACAGGTCTGGGCACTTTACATGCTGATGAGTTGGTGGTGGTGATGCCAGGCCTTTCCAATCCGCCTGGGAGAGGGTGGCCAGGCCTCTGAGGATGGTGGTGCGGCCCCGACGGGTCCTGGCCCCGAGCTTGTGGAGGGCCGGGCCCCTTGGCGTGTCCTCGTGGGACCCAGGCCGCAGTGTGAGCTGTGGACGCAGGCGCCCCTGCGCTCGAGCTAAGCCAGAGAGGAGCTTGCTGACAGGACGCCGGGGGCTGGAGGAGGG
>NW_028007780.1:0-936 GCF_054177405.1 Leptonychotes weddellii | reverse complement strand
GAGAAGGAGGAGGGCGACGAGGTGGCGCACGAGGTGGAGATGATCATCAAGCACAACCGGTTCGTCAGGGAGACCTACGACTTCGACATCGCCGTCATCAAGCTGAAGACGCCCATCACCTTCCGCAGGAACGTGGCCCCCGCCTGCCTGCCCCAGAAGGACTGGGCCGAGGCCACGCTCATGACACAGAAGACAGGCATCGTCAGCGGCTTCGGGAAGACCCACGAGAAGGGCCGCCCGTCCAGCACCCTCAAGATGATGGAGGTGCCGTACGTGGACAGGAACACGTGCAAGCTGTCCAGCAGCTTCAGCATCACCCAGAACATGTTCTGCGCCGGCTACGACTCGAAGACCCAGGACGCCTGCCAGGGGGACAGCGGGGGCCCCCACGTCACCCGGTTCAAGGACACCTACTTCGTCACCGGCATCGTCAGCTGGGGAGAAGGATGTGCACGGAAAGGGAAGTATGGGGTCTACACCAAGGTCACCAACTTCCTCAAGTGGATCGACAGATCCATGAAAGCCAGGTCCGCGGCCCCAGTGCGCGCAGGGGACCCTATGCCCCACCCACATTAAAGTCATTCCCTCAAGACCCGCTGGTGTCTCGTTTGTGCTCACACGGGCGGCGCCTGGAGCAGGTCTCCCATCTGCGGTGACGAGGTCTGCGTGGATCCCTTGTCCTGGTTTTCTCTGGCTCTGCCCTGGAGAATTTTCCTTTGGAACACTAGAGCCTCCTGTTCCCTCCCCGGGCTGGGGGGCTTCATCGGGAAACGCTATCCTTTGTAGGATCGGGGCCCCCGGGATGACCAAACCCGCGATGGGCCGTTCCTGTGTGCAGCGGGGGTTTCCGGTTTTGAGTGCCCGAGGCTGCCGCGTGGCTCAGGACACTTGGAGTAACTAGGTTCTGGGAGCAGGGATCGGGTGGGGCGGGGGTCC
>NW_028007779.1:0-936 GCF_054177405.1 Leptonychotes weddellii | reverse complement strand
GCTCCTTTAGGTGGAAGGTTAGGTTGTGCATTGGAGATTTTTTTTTGCTTCTTAGGTAAGGCTGTACTGCTATATATTTCCCTCTTAGGACAGCTTTTGCTGCAGCCCAAAGGTCTTGGGCTGTCATGTTTTCATTTTCATTTGCTTCCATGCATTTTTTAAAATTTCTTCTTTAATTTCCTGGCTGACCCTTTCATTCTTTATTTTTTTAATTAACATATAATTATTATTTGTTTCAGGGGTACAGGTCTGTGATTCATCAGTGTTACACAATTCACAGCGCTCATCATAGCACATACCCTCCCCAATGTCCATCACCCAGCCACCCCATCCCTCCCACCCCCACCACTCCAGCAACCCTCAGTTTGTTCTTTAGTAGGATGTGCTTTAACCTCTATGGATTAGTGGTCTTTCCAAATTGTTTCCTGTGATTGACTTCAAGTTTCATAGCACTGTGGTCAGAAAATATGCATGGTATGATCTCAATCTATTTGTACTTGTTGAGGCCTGACTTGTGACCTCCTATGCGATCTGTTCTGGACAATGTCCCATGTGCCCTCGAAAAGAATGCGTATTCTGCTGCCTGAGGATGAAATGTTCTGAATATATCTGTTAAGTCCACCTGGTCCAGTGTATCATTCAAAGCCATTGTTTCCTTGTTGATCTTCTGCTTAGATGATCTGTCCATTGCTGTAAGTGGGGTGTTAAAGTCCACCACTATTATTGTATTGTTATCAATGAGTTTCTTTATATTTGTTATTAATTGGTATATATATATTTGGGTGTTCCCAAGATGGGGGCCTAAATATTTGCCGTTGTTAGAGCTTCTTGTTGGATAGACCACCTTTATTATGATATAGTGTCCTTCTTCATCTCTTGTTACAGTCTTTGGTTTAAAATCTAGTTTGTCTGATATGAGTATGGCTCCTCTGGCTT
>NW_028007778.1:0-936 GCF_054177405.1 Leptonychotes weddellii | reverse complement strand
GGTGAGGGGCAAGAAGTGGATAAAATAGGTAAGAAGGTAGAAACTAACAAAAAAAGGGAATATTAGGGCACCTGGTTGGCTCAGTCAGTTGGGCGGCTGCCTTCAGGTCAGGTCATGACCTCAGGGTGCTGGGATGGAGCCCCACATCGGGCTCAGCAGGGAGTCTGTTTCTGCCTCTCCCTCTGCCCCTCTCGCCCCTGCCTCTATGTGTGCTCCCGCTCTCTTTCTCTCAAAGAAATAGATAAAATTTTTAAGAAGGAAAGTGTATGTCAAGAGGGAAATTGGAGAGCATATAGGACATCAATCTATTACCTTCTAGCTTCCTATAGTTCAAGTACCTTAGTGAATTTATTCTATTCCATTCAATTCTTCTGACCTACCAGAATTCCTCATTATGATGTGGTTGGATTTTTTGAGATGAGTTGTCTATTTCCGTAACTATTTCAGATCAATAAGTACAGAGTATTTACCTTCCTAGGTGTGTGAGTCTTTGGATATTTTTATAGCCTTTTGAAGTATAATTATGTAACCAAAACTTCCATAGATCTAAGTGTATAATTTCAAGACTCTTGATATATGTACATACCAGTAAAACGATCACTGTAATGAAGGTGATGTACATGTATCCATCACCCTAAAATGATTTCCCCCCTTGTTTTATAGTCCATGATAAGCTTGATGTGTAATTTCTGTTGGTCCCTGCAGAGTCACTCTTTCCTCAGGGAGAAGTTTTTCTATAGGATGAAAGAATTGCTTGACTTCATTGCTCTGTATTGATAGGAGCTCATAATAGAAGTTGATCTAAAGATAAATTTTGTGGGCGACTGAGTGGCTCAGTTGGTTGAGTGTCTGACTCTTGATTTTGGCTCATATCACGAACTTAGGCTTGTGAGATTGAGCCTTGCATTGGGTTCCATGCTGAGCATGGAGCCTACT
>NW_028007777.1:0-936 GCF_054177405.1 Leptonychotes weddellii | reverse complement strand
GCACTCTTCCCCTCTGTACCCCAGTCCCCCATGGCCGTGCACAACTCTCACGAAGCATCCCCACTCGTTCCCCAATGGGCACTCTGTGAGGTTGTGTGTGGGTAGGTGATGAGACGAGAAGCATGGGAACGAGCTCCCTGGAACTGAAAAGACCCTGGCCCCCTCAGCAGGTTCCTCGTCCCCCAGGCTCCGTTTGCCCTGAGGCACCCAGCTCCCCTTCCCCGGCGGGTGCCCTCTGCCATTTCCAATAGCTGACTGACAGGAGCTGCTGCTGCGATAGTGCGTGTGGGGCCAGCCTGGTGCTGAGACCAGCAGACCCGAAAGCCCATTATACCAGGACCCACAGCCAGCCCGCCTCTCCCATCCATGTCCTCCTGCCGGGTGGGCGCTCTGCACATAGACCTCCCTCCCTTGCTGCGTCTGGGAAGGCACCCCGCCTCCCACCCCAGGCCCGTCCCACCCACTGAGCTTCCGATCACAATCACCATCTCTGTCTTGGTTCGGAACTTGCAGCTGGGGAGAGCGAAGCTACTCTTCGGGGTTCCAGGTGCTCCTGACCTGGCTCCTCTTGGTGGGCTGTGATGGGTCTGTCCCACGCAGTGATGAGTATAGGAAAGTTGCTCAGAAATCGGAAGAGTTAGACTTCCTTTTCAAGCCACCATCATTTGCTACTACATGAAACTGGGACCATCACATCACCTTTCCCGGCCTTGCTCTCTTTCTTCCTAAAATGTGGAAACGGGTCAGGATTGCTGTCTGTTGAGGACCTAGTGGGTGCCAGGCGCTTCCTGGATTCTTGTATGACCACCTTCTCGGTTAGGTGTCTCCAAACCCAGTGAGGCTGCCATCCCTAACTTAGCTCCCAGATGGGCAAACGGAGCCTGGGGGACGAGGAACCTGCTGAGGGGGCCAGGGTCTTTTCAGTTCCAGGGAGCT
>NW_028007776.1:0-936 GCF_054177405.1 Leptonychotes weddellii | reverse complement strand
TAACTGCCTTGTGCGCCTTGTCTGCTCAAGTCCCTTGCCCATTCTTGAACCGCGTTGTTCACCTCTTTGTTGTTGAGTTCTAAGCATTCTTGATGCATTCTGAAAAATACGCCCTTATCACATACGTGATTTGCAAATGCTTCTCCCATCCTGGGGAGGGGGAGGTTGGCCTTTCACTTTCTACACAGGTCCTCCTCCTTTTGTGGCTATACTTTTGCTACCATATTTAAGGAACTGTTGCGTAACAGAGTCTCTAGGGAGAGTCCTTTGATGCACAAATGTTTTTGGTTTGGATGGGGTGCAGTTTTGTTTTTCTCCTCCTCCTCCATTCCTCCTCCTTCCTCTTCTCCTCCTCCCTTTCTTGTAGCTGTGCTTTTGCTGCCATATTTAAGGAACCATTGCATAATCAAATCCACCAGGGTTTACATCTATGGTTTATTCCAAGGGTTTCAGAGTTTCCTTGCTTACATTTAGGTTTGTGATCCAGTTTTGGAGTTCACTTTCAGACACGGTTTCAGACTGGACTCCACATTCTTTCTTTTGTCTGTGGATATTCAGTTTTCCCAGCACCATTCCTTGAAGAGATTGCTCATTCCTACATTGAATGGCCTGACCACCCTTGTTCAGTATCAGCTATTCATAAATCTGTGAATTTATTTCTCACTCTAAATTCCAAAACATTGACCTACATGTCTACCGTTATGCCACCATTATGCCGTTTTGGGGATTGCTTGGAAATTGGGAAGTGTGGGTCCTCCAACTTTGTTCTTCTTTTTCCAGATTGTTTTGGCTGTCTGTGTCCCTTGCAGTTCCATATGCATTTAGGATTGGCTTTCACATTTCTGCAAAACAAGTCACTGAGATTTTGATAGGGGTTGTATTGAATCTCTATATTGCCTTGGGGACTATGGCCATCTTAACAATATTAAATGTTCA
>NW_028007775.1:0-936 GCF_054177405.1 Leptonychotes weddellii | reverse complement strand
TTTTAAGTAAGAATATTTTCAGGTAAAAGCTGAGAGAATTTCTTTCCAACAAACTTATACTACAAAAATGTTAAAGGAAGTTTTTCATGTTGAAGAGAAATACTATATGAAAATTTAGATCTAGAGGAAGGAAAGAAGAGCACTGAAAATAGTAAATATATGCATAAAAGAGTTTTATTAAATTCTTTAAAGTAGTTTAAATAAGTTTTCAAAGTTTATAATGTATACAAAATATGTGTAAATATATATTTTATGTAAAATATGTTAAAAATAGCACAAAGGACAGAGTAAATGAACTGAACTGTTTACTATTCTTATGTTTTACATGAAGTGATATAACATTAATTTAAGGAAGATTGTGATAAATTAGGGATATATAGGGTAAGCCCTAGAGCTACCTATACAAAAATAATATGAAGTACGGCTAACCACAAGTAGAGGGGATAGAATGGTATTTCAATATATGTTCAATTACCCCCCCAAAGCAATATAGCAGAAATAAAGGACAAAGAACAAAGGAGGCAAATACAAAACAAATAGTATGATAGACTTAAACCCAAGTATATTATAACACTAAATGTAAACAGACTATATATTCCAGTTAATAAGCAGAATTTGTCAGACTAGATACATAAGGCCCAACTTTTTGCTCTTTACAGTTAAGTATAAAGCCACTGACAGTTTAAATGTAAAAGGATGGAATATGATGTACTATACAGTTTAAGAAGAAAGTTGGTTGTATAAATCAGGCAAAATTGACTTGAAAGATTACCACTCAAGATAAAGAGGATCTAAAGGAGCTGGAGAAAGAACAGCAAATAAAGCCTAAACCCAGCAGGAGAAGAGAAATCATAAAGATCAGAGCAGAAATCAATGAAATAGAAACTAAAAGAACAGTAGAACAGATCAACGAAACTAGGAGCTGGTTCTTTGAAA
>NW_028007774.1:0-936 GCF_054177405.1 Leptonychotes weddellii | reverse complement strand
TATATGTTAAGAAAAAAAAAAGAAGAAGAAGGTAGCGGGAGGGGAAGAATGAAGCGGGGGAAATCGGAAGGGTAGACGAACCATGAGAGACGATGGACTCTGAAAAACAAACTGAGGGTTCTGGGGGGGAGGGGGGTGGGAGGATGGGTTAGCCTGGTGGTGGGTATTGAGGAGGGCACATTCTGCATGGAGCACTGGGTGTTATGCACAAACAATGAATCATGGAACACTTCATCTAAAACTAATGATGTAATGTATGGGGATTAACGTAAGAATAAAAAAATTTTTAAAAAATGAGAAAAAAAAAGATTTTATTTATTTGAGAGAGAGAGAGCATGCACTCAAGGGAGAGGCAGAGGGAGCAGCAGACTCCCCACTGAACAAGGAGCCCGACTCGGGGCTCGATCCCAGAATCCATGAGATGGTGACCTGAGCTGAAGGCAGGCGCCCCTAGAAACTCTGATTTTAGCTGAACAGACTACCAGAATGAAGGCTATGTTTCTCAGCCTCCCAAAGAGTTAGATGTAGCCATGTCACGGAGTTGTAGCCAACAGAATGTGAGAGATGATGTATGGAATTTTCAGACCAAGGCTTTAAAAGAGTGGGTATGCAGGTTCCATTCCCTCTTTCCCATTTCTCTAGATAAGACACAGAAAGTTAAGATAACGGTAGAACTACAGGATGGAAAAACTTGGATGCCATTTAGAGGAGGGCTACCCAATGACCAGGATCATCCATTTGAACTGTTTTTCAAGTGAAAAATAAATTTATATTGTGTTGGGGTCATTATAATTTATATAATTTTTGTTACCACAGACAAGAATGTTAATTAACACTTTTATGTGAAAGAAAAACTTTTCTCTGGAGTAAACCACTATTATTTTGGGTGTCTGTCACAAGAAGCCTAACCTACATCCTCGTCTATATATATATATA
>NW_028007773.1:0-936 GCF_054177405.1 Leptonychotes weddellii | reverse complement strand
ACACTCAGAACCCGTGCAGCTGCTTCCCATGCTCAAAAGGCCTTAGTCCAGGCTGCACAGAGAGTGGGTCAGATCTTCGTCTAGGAGACATGGGGGCTGGAAGACGTCATGCATTAGCCACTGAAGGGCCAGCCTGGGCAGCCCCCTCCTAGTTCATTAACTGTTCCACAAGCAAGTGTGGTCCGTTGAAGATGAAGCTCTTTCTCTGAGCAACTCTCATGTGTGCAGTTGGTTTGGAACGTCCTGGGTTCTGAGCCAGTTGAGAGTTAAGACTACTGGTCATTCAGGGTGGGCACTGGCACCCTGGGAATTCTCACTGCAGGGCAGTTGAGAGAATCCAATTCTGGGGCTGCAGAGGTAAGTGAGGCGGAGCTGGAGACATGTTTGGGTCCCCCCAATCCATCAGAGGGTCTTCATTTGGGAAAAAGGCATAGTGTTGGTGTCAGGGACTGAAGTGTAGAGCCAGGGGACTGCTCAGGAGTTGAGCCATTGTCTTGGGCCATCACCCCCTTGGGGCACCAGCTGACCCCTTGTGACAGTGTTGGGCAGGAGGATGTGCACCTGGGACTGAGTATGGGACTTGGTTCGGTGTTCAGGGCGTGACCTCGTATCTGAGTGATCAGGGAACCATCCATATCCTCTGCCCCAGAGCCCTCCCTCATCGTCACTGCGACCCTGAGCACATCACTGAATCTCTCCAAATTTCTGTGCCCTGCACCATAAAGTATGGCCCCAGTCCCTCCCCTGCCCACCCCATGGTGCTGATGTGAGCAGAACAAGAAATCACTGTCTCTGCACTGTCGGAAGTCGAGTATTGATGTCTCCAGCCGTTCCTGTTGAGGGGTCTGTCCCTCTCCTCAGTTCTCTCCTTCCCTGTCATGTGTTTTAGAGTCCTCTCGTTAAGTGTGAAATGACATAATTATCTCCTTGAAGAGT